>NC_091121.1:177621986-177921986 GCF_040183065.1 Periplaneta americana | reverse complement strand
CCCACTATGGTTCTGAACCCTTTAAATAACTTAAATTATATAATATAATATAATATAATATAATATAATATAATATAATATAATATAATATAATATAATATAATATAATATTATATTATATTATATTATATCAGAAGTTACTGTAATAACATTATAGCATTATGTCCATCTAGAGAAACTACACTTTCCAATGGTGAAATAATAATTAATTATACAAATCGGTTAATTTAGCTTCCGATATTACTTCATACAAAAACAGAAACATTCTCTGTAGGCTATCTTTCATAGCTTTCGATTGTTGCTGTCCAAGGTCCCTTATTGACGAAGTCATTTGTTTTTTAATTCATTACACGGCCTTAGATGGCAGTTATTTTAATTTTAAAACTCATTTATCTCATTAAATATCAGTCCTATCAAAATTTTTCAGGGAATAACACTTATCGCAAATTATGTTTAAAGAAACTTTTGTTATGTAACATTTTTCACAAAAATCAATAATAAGCGAGATATTTCGATTTAATTCAGTCCCCCTTATAACCCCCCTTTTAAATAATGTATTTTGAATGCCATATAGCCTAAAATCTAAGTTACAACGAACTTAATTTATATTCCAATTTTCATCGAAATCCGTTCAGCCATTATCGCGTGAAAAAGTAACAAACATACAGACAGACATACAAACAAAAATTTCAAAAAAGCGATTTTCGGTTTCAGGGTGGTTAATTATATATGTTAGGACCAATAATTATTTTTGGAAAATCGAAAATTACCAGAAAAATTTCGGCTACAGATTTATTATTAGTATATTTTAATTTTCTGCTAACATATTCACGTTAACCGCATAAACAAGAAGCTGATGTAACCCGTTCAATTCCAAACCCTCTCTGTTATTTTCCGTGTCAAAGTGCGTACATCTTTTTAACATGGTGGAAAACATTTTTATCGCTTGAAATTTGCTGTAATTAATACAGAAATTGTCTATGATCTGCTTTCATGTGTGAACATTGGTATGGTCAAGGTCTTATTAAATTTAAACCTTTAATTCCGCGAGAGACTATTACCACAGTCTAGTATATACAGTCACGAAGCTTGAGTTGTGAGGGTGCTAGGAACAATAGACTGTGCCGGTACTATTTCGCATTGTCTGTAATGAAGCGACATTAGCGATCCTAGTGGTTAGCAACTATCTATGGATGCATATTTACTACGTATTGAGCTTCGTGACTGTATATACTAGACTGTGCTATTACTTCTCTCTAGTCCGCAGTAGATGAATCATCTCTCCAGATTCATGACGTAATAATTCGAATTAAAAATCTCTTCTCACTATGTTTCATGAATCATGGGATTTACCCAGGTCACATGTCTATAGATACAGACGCTTGGAGTTCTGACACGGAGAACCGATGAAATGACCCTGAAGTTTACTCGAGAAGAATCGATTGTAGGACCTTTAACACGTAAGACACGAATCATGTAGTGGGGGTAAGAGAAAAAAATGACATTTACAATGTGAATTGAAGTAATGCTCCATTGAGAAAGGTTATCATGATATGCTATAAAACAGTCCTCGGTTCAGACTATCAAATGGACCCAAGGAGTGCAAATCTGGTCCAAGCTCGGTTGAAATGTGGATAAATCTGCATAATGCTCAAGCGAGAGTGACTCAACGCACGCGACGTTTAGAATATTCTCGTCAAAGAGAATTAAACGGACTTTATACCTATAATGTTACAAAAAAGAATTCTAAAAGATAAACGTTTTCATATTTATGTTTATGTCGGCAATAATACAAATATGTACTCGCTCAGTACGTGAACACTGAAATCTCAATATCTCTGCTAACAACACCACGAGATTACTGTATTAATATTAGCACAGTCTAAACGACATTTCATACAAGTTGAGAGGATGCGAAAGCATTTTTTCCCCTTCTACTTGCCCTGAGTCCGTCAGTAACAGACCGGTAGCTGTTACCTCTTATACCTGCACCCCCAAGTTGTACACACAAGAAAATAAAATACTAAATAAAGTACATATAAGTGGATATAAAATACAGTGACACAGATGTTTGACAATAACATGTTTCAGTATATTTTAGTGTCGCTGTTACAATATTTTCAACTAATAATTATAGTAAGGAATGTCAGTTTGTATTACGTAGTCAGAGGGGAGCGACACAATGCGGATTGTGCCATTGTGTATGTTGTAGAGTAGCAACTAGCGGTGAAGAAAACATTTATCTTCTGCTCTCAGTAGCTTTTTAATGTGCCAGTTGATATAAACAACAATAAAATGAAATACAAATGCTTAGTATAGATTTTCCAAATATAGATTATCGGTAAACATTTTCAATAATAAGAATTTTCACTATGTTCAAAGTCAATTAGTCGAACGTTAGTAAGATGGACAGTAGCATCCTCCCCTTCACGGATGGTAAAGAGTGTGAGTAGAGGGGAAGGCCTATCAACCAAACTGAAATGGGGATTATTAGTACAGGGACATCACTTTATTTTTACCAACATTTTTAACATTAACCTGGCTATACTCGGAAACACTGTTGCCCCCTTCCATTACAGGAGTTTGATGTTATTAGTGCAATATGTAAACAAATCATTTTACTAGCTATAGCAGGAGAGAAAAGTAGTGTATCCATTTATGTTGTAGGGAAATACGATATTACGATTTTCAGTTTGATGATCACTTTTACGGAATTGATCAAAATACAGTAGAGTAGTAACAATTTTTTTCAAAAACTCAACTTTTCAGGCGGCGATGTTCGTTATGTAATGTCTACTTTATTTAGCATATTAATTATTGGTGTTAACATACAATGTAGAGAGTGCATTTAAATTGAGGGGCTCATAAGTAAAAGGCTGTAAGCGCAAATAAGTTACTTTTGAGAAAATGGGGTTTAAATATTTAAGCTTTCGTAAAATCGGTGAAATTTTTATTTAAATTTTAATGTGTGATGCGATTAAAATATCCCTTTGCCACTAAAATTTTAGATACATTTGCTTACACTGGATGCACTTAACTCATGTTATTACAAATGTCACTAGCATTCCTTTGCGTCTAGCCACCTCAATTCAAAATAAGCTAATCTGAATTTTTAAACAAGTTGCTGAAAATGGTTGCCGTTCATTACAATGCGGGCTTCAATTCTTTACGCATATTATTAAAAACATTTTGGAGCATATTCTCTGAAATTGAATTTATCGTTTCTTGAATATAATTTTTTAGTACGATATTATTAATATAGGTTCTTTCTTCTATAGAAAACGCAACTATATTTATGAAACACTCTATACACTGTAGTGTTTACTTCACTGCTTGAAGACTTCGAATGCAACAGCGACCGTAAGTTTGTGTGTCTGACTGGAGCAAGGACATTAGTGAAGGGGTGGGAGTGAAGTACGAGTACATTCAGAAATGCAGGTACAATAAAAATGCAAGTAAAAAAATGATGTCCCTGTATATACAGTCACGAAGTTCAATACGTAGGGAATCTGCATTCATAGATAGTTGCTAACCACTAAGATCGCTACTATCGCCTCATCAGAGACAATGCGAAATTGTACCGGCACAGTCTATTATTCCTAGTACCTTCAACAACTCAAGTTTCGTGACTGTAGGCCTATATTATACTAGACTGTGATATTAGTTCGTCACATTTCTTTTCTTCGTGTTGCTAAGCAACGAACGATTTATTTATATCTGTTTTTGATATTGTTTTGAAACAAATATCAAGAAGCATGTAACTGCATAGTACTGCATGAAGCTGTGCTAGAAAGTGTGGGAGATATAGGTGGAGGGGGGGGCAAAACAAAACCAACAGGGCTAGGTCCATAGACGATTGTCTGCTGTCAAAAAATCTGAAAGCTAGAATTTATAAAACAGTTATATTACCGGTTGTTCTTTAGGTTGTGAAACTTGGACTCTCACTTTGAGAGAGGAACATAGGTTAAGGATGTTTGAGAATAAGGTGCTTAGGAAAATATTTGGGATTAAGAGGGATGAATTTACAGGAGAATGAAGGAAGTCACACAACGCAGAACTGCACGCATTGTATTCTTCACCTGACATAATTAAGAACATTAAATCCAGACGTTTGAGATAGGCAGGGCATGTAGCACGTATGGGTGAATCCAGAAATGTATACAGAGTGTTAGTTGAGAGACCGAAGGGAAAAAGATCTTTAGAGAGGCCGAGACGTAGATGGGAGGATAATATTAAAATGCATTTGAGGGAGGTGGAATATGATGATAGAGACTGGATTAATCTTGCTCGGGATAGGGACCGATGGCGGGCCTCTGTGAGGGCGGCAATGAACCTCCGGGTTCTCTAAAGGCCATTTGTAGGTGTATATGTATGTATTTTATTTTTATTATTATTATTATTATTATTATTATTATTATTATTATTATTATTATTATTATTATTATTATTATTATTATTATTCCATCCTTTCATTTTCAATTACAATTAATTTTGTCATTATTTTATGTAGTTTAGTCATCCATTTTATTCCGTCCATACAATATCATTATTGTCGTTGTATTATAATATTCTCGTCATTTTGTATATCTTTGTAATACTATTTATATGATTCCATTCTTCATTTATATTATTCCATTATTTCATTTGTAATTATCATTTTATTTAATTGCCATTATTTTTTAATTTTTTCATTGTACTTTTAGGCTACTGTAATTTATATCATTGCTGATGTTTTTGTTATATTCTTTGTGCTGAACTGTAATTGGCCACTGGCTGTTGTACAGCACATTAAAAATAAATAAATAGACAAATAGATAGATGGATGGATGGACGGATGGATGGATGGATGGATGGATGGATGGATGGATGGATGGATGGATGGATGGATGGATGGATGGATGGATGGATGGATGGATGGATGGATGGATCGATAGATAGATAGATAGATAGATAGATAGATAGATAGATAGATAGATAGATAGATAGATAGATAGATAGGTAGCTAGGTAGCTAGGTAGGTAGGTAGGTAGGTAGGTAGGTAGATAGGTAGATAGATAGATAGATAGATAGATAGATAGATAGATAGATAGATAGATAGATAGATAGATAGATAGATAGATAGATAGATAGATAGATAGATAGATAGATAGATAGATAGATAGATAGATAGATAGATAGATAGATAGATAGATAGATAGATAGATAGACAGACAGACAGACAGACAGACAGATAGATATTATTATTATTATTATTATTATTATTATTATTATTATTATTATTATTATTATTATTTTTATATCCTCTGCTCTTCGTAAAGGTATAAAACCAATACTGTAATAGTCAGAAATAGCGAGCTTCATGGTCACGTGGTCATAACAGCGTTAGTTAAGATATTTATGGAGAACACAACATAATACATATCTAGTCCTTATGAAAAGGAAATAGCAATTTAAGAGAAATATATAAAGAGGTGCACAATAGTTCAAATGAATTGGTTTCTGCTATTATGATTAGGTTAAGTCGATGGAACCAGCTGAATTTATTATAATGTCATGTAGGGAGAGAAATGTTTCTTGCATTTTTTAGTTCGAGATTTCTTGAGCTGAATAGGTTTCGTGCAGGTCAGTAACAGCATAGGAGTCGTGATTATTCTGACAGCGAATCTACAATGGAATCTCTTGTCAGTTACCTTCCATTGTGTAGCGATACCTCTTTCATTCTCTAATAAATTATAACAGCTTTCGTCGCGTTGTATTCAACGTCTAAGAATTCCTTTATGTTGTACTCAGAGAGCGAAGTTTCTCTCATGCAGCGGGTAATAAGTTTTCACGAAAAGACTGAGCACAAAACAGATGGCGTTCTTGGAAAGTCATACATTGCAAATGTAGAAGAACCCTTTAATACGGCGTCAGCAAGGAATATGGAAAGGTCAGCAACCCATGCGGTCAATCAAGTGATATGACATTAACCCTATTTGGATCCAAACATTATTCTTAGAAGATTTCCATGGCCAACGACAGGGATATTGTATTTTTTTAGTTGGTTATTTAAGGACGCTGTTTAAACTACTAAGTTATTATTTAGCGTCGATTAAATTGGTGTTAGCGAGATAGTATTTGGCGATATTAGGTCTAGCATTTGCCATAGATTACCTGACATTCGCCTTAAGTTTGGGAAATCCCCGGAAAAATACCCATCCAAGTGGAATTCGAACCCACACTCGATTGAAATTCCGGATCATAATCAGAAAAACGCTCTATCAATGGATTGGTACTCACTTACTGGCTTTTAAGGAACCCGGAGGTTCATTGCCGCCCTCACATAAGCCCGCCATTGGTCCCTATCCTGAGCAAGATTAATCCAGTCTCAACCATCATACTCCACCTCCCTTAAATCTATTTTAATATTATCTTCCCATCTACGGCTCGGCCTCCCAACTAACACTCTATACGCATTTCTGGATTCGCCCATACGTGCTACATGTCCTGCCCATCTCAAACGTCAATGGTTTGGTAGTCTATAATAATTGTAATTATTTATTTAATGTAATTTTTCAATTTCAATGGAAATTCAGAAATTATGAGATGATATTACGGCATAAATGGAACAAAGATCAAACGGAAAACTGACCCTTCAGTGGAGAAATTGGGACACAAGACCAGATATAACTGCCTAAAGAAGGAAGAGCTGGGAGAGGAAGAATAGTAGTAGCAGAAGAAGAAAAATAGGACTGAAAGAACAAGAAAGAGAAAGAAACGTAAAAATAAAAATGTGTTATATTACGTCCAATGTAAAGAGAGTATTTTGCTTGTCTATGCGGATGACGTGAATATGTTAGGAGAAAATCCACAAACAATTAGGGAAAATACGGGAATTTTACTTGAAAGAGATAGGTTTTGAAGTAAATTCCGAAAATACAAAGTATATGATTATGTCTCGTGACGAGAATATTGTACGAAATGGAAATATAAGAATTGGAAATTTACCCTTTGAAGAGGTGGAAAAATTCAAATACCTGGGAGCAACAGTAACAAATATAAATGATACTCAGGAGGAAATTAAACACAGAATAAATATGGGAAATGCCTGTTATTATTCGGTTGAGAAGCTTTTATCATCCAGTCTGCTGTCAAAAAATCTGAAAGAATTTATAAAACAGTTATATTACCGATTGTTCTTTATTGTTGTGAAACTTGGACTCTCACTTTGAGAGAGGGACATAGGTTAAGAGTGTTTGAGAATAAGGTGCTTAGGAAAATATTTGGGGCAAAGAGGGATGAAGTTACAAGAGAATGGAGAAAGTTACACAACACAGAACTGCAAGCATTTTATTCTTCACCTGACATAATTAGGAACATTAAATCCAGACGTTTGAGATGGGCAGGGCCTGTAGCACGTATGGGCGAATCCAGAAATGCATATAGAGTGTTAGTTGAGAGGCCGGAGGGAAAACACCTTTGGAGGCCGAGACGTAGATGGAAAGATAATATTAAAATGGATTTGAGGGAGGTGGGATATGATGGTAGAGACTGGATTAATCTTGCTCAGGATAGGGACTAATGGCGGGCTTATGTGAGGGCGGCAATGAACCTCCGGGTTCCTTAAAAGCCAGTAAGTAAGTAAAGAGAATATTCAGAGACAATGGAGTGATGATAATCGATAGGAACACAAGTGAAGAGTTGAAAACCCAGAATTACGTTAATAAAATGTAAACACAAAAGAGGCAAAACAGTCAAATTTAATACAGAAGCATTAAGGGAAGGACAAGAATGTTCCCTTTAAGGAAAAAAGCAGAAACATTAGAAGATCGTAGAAACAGAAGAATATGCCAATAATATGTCGAAAAGCGGAGAACAGTGGACAGCAAAGGAAAAGTGGAACGAGAGGAGTGGACTGGGAGTATAAAAATGGATATCAGATGAGAGAAATTGATAACAGATGATATGAGGAAGAAGATAAGAACATCAAAATAGAGAGGAGAACAGTAAGAAATGGAGAGGGAAATACAAACGAGACAATAATCCGAAAGCGGAGAAAGAGATATAAAAGAGAGAAGTGCAAGTGATATTAATAAAAAAAAAGTAACTGCAATGGAATAGTAAAAAAGAAACACAAATGAAAGAATTAATGTAATGTAAAAGAGAGAAAAGTAGCTGAAAAGAAGCGAGTAATAAAGAAAAGAGAGTGGTAATAGAAAAGAGGGAGAATTTTAGAAAAGAAGGTAATAGAAAAAAAGAAAGAATACATGTAAGTAGAAAATGTACGAGTTAATACGATAAACTTACAAATGAGGGATTCATAGTAGAAACAACGTAAATACTCTATAGAGCAGAAGAAAATAGTGAAGACGGGAAGGGTATACAAGTCTGAAAAGAAGCATAAAACAGGACGTGAATGTAAAATAAAAAGATTACGAAAGAGTGAAATGGAGTGCAGGTGAGTAGAAAGGAGTGCAAAAGAGGGGAGAGCAGTGTAAAACAGAAGAGAGGTGGAATCCAGTGTAAAGGAGTACAAAGGAGGGAAGAGGAGTGTAAAATAGAAAAGAGGGGGATCGAGTGTAAAGAAGTACACAAGAGGAGAGGAGACAAAAGTGAAAATGAGTGAAAAGGAATACTGAAGTTGGGAGAGACTTGTAAAAAAAGAAGAAAGGAAGAAAAACGAGTGTAAAGAAAAACAAGAGAGAGGAGAGGAGTATAAAGGAGAAGATAATAGTGAAAACGAGTAAAAAGAAGTACAGAAGAAGAGAGAACCGTGTAAAAGAGAGGAAAGGAATACAAGGAATAGAAAGAAGTGCAAAGAAAGGGAGAGGAGTGAAAACGAGTGGGGAAGAGTACAAAAGAGTGGACTGTCGTGTAGAGGAGAGGAGAGGAGAGGGAATAGGGGAGAAGGAGGAGAAGAGAGTAAATGTGGTGAAAAGGAGGGAAAACAAGTGGAAAGGGGTAAAAAGAGAGAGAGGAGTGTAAGGAGAGCAAACTAGTGTAAAGGAATACAAGTGAGTGCAAAGAGGTGGGATGGGCATAAAGAAATGACAGAAGTGGAGAAGAGAGATATGGAAGAGTGTTGTAGAAAAGAGGGAAATATAGTAAAGGAAAGAGAATGGTGGTAGAAATATGTAAATGAAGCAGAAACAGGAAAAGAAAGCAGAGAAGAAAAGTTGAAAATGGAAGAGATTAATGAAACGAGATAGAAGTAGAAAAAGGAGAGGCGTTAAATAGAAAAGAGAAAAGTGTAAAAGTAACAACAGATCTCATATAAAGTAGCTTGGAATGATGAGGAAAGAGAGAGTGGAGAGCAATGAAGGTGAGAGAAGTGATGAAGGTAGAAAAGAATAAAAAAATGAAGATTGGAGTAGAGAAGAGAATAGAGTACAATAGTATAACAGCATGTAGATAATAAGAAAAATGAGGAGATGAGAATGAAAGACACTACAAAGTGTTATACACTACAAAAGAGAACAGAAAAGTGGGAAATAAGAGAATAATAGAAATGGGGAAGAAGAGAGAAAAGAGAAAGGAAGAGGGATTTTGAAAAAAGTAAAGTGAAGGAGACAGAAGAGGAAGGTCTTTTGACGAGAAATTACTTTTGTCTATTATGTCAGAGCTATACATAGACGGATACGTGTCTGAATATGTATACCTAGGACAGCTAGTCTCCTTCCACTAGAAGACAGAGAAGGAAATAAAACGAAGGATTTCTCTGGCGTGGAAGGCATTCTGGACTCTCAAGTTCAACGTACTGGAGGGAACACTCAGCAAGAAACTCAGAATAGAAATATTGGAGACCTTCGTAACTCCTGTACTGTTATATGGGTGTCAGACGTGGTCTCTTACTGCCAAACTTCGTAACGGTCTCCAAATATGGCAAAGAAAGATGCTGAGAAGGATACTAGGCTTATCACTGAGGGACAGAGTTCCAAACGAAGTGCTACAAAAGATGTCAGCAATTAAATATCCAGCACTGCAAGTCACCAACAACAAATGGAAGTGGGGAGGCCATGTTGCACGACTTACAGACGGAAGATGGACGCAGACACACACTATGGGATCCCCGCATTGGCAAGAGATCACGCGGAAGACCAAGAAGAAGATGGGCCGACCTCTTCAGTGAACGCGTAGGAAGCCATTGGTCAAGCAGAGCAAGACATGGGGAAGACTGGAAAAACCTAAGAAGACAAGTGAACAGCGACTATACCTGGTAAGGTTTATCTTGTCTCAGTAGCAATAAAACCAAGTCCCTTCAAATGAGGGTGGAGATTATAGGAGGGTTGTAAATTTTCGGAATTCCATTCAAAACCTTGTTATTGTACAGGCTGCCGGAACTCAGTTTCTTGAAAGACAAGCTCAGTGACGGAACTACACAGTACGAAGAGAGATATTTTGTAATTTTATTTTGCGCTACAGAATGTATTAACTAGTCCCTTCCGCCACTGGATGGATGGACGGCATCCCTCCACTCTCCCATCGCCATAACAATACAGACGAAGTAAGACATATCTCCTTTCTCTCTCTTTTCACAGTGAGACAAGATACATCACACAGACTTTAAAACCAGTGCGACAGAAACAAGCGAACAATATCAAACAGTGCAAAATGTGAACCAAGTGAACAATTGCAAGGTTGCAAACATCTCTTACGCGGAGTAGCTCACCGCGTGAGACAAATAGAACTCTCCCTATATATAATGTTTTCGCTGTAAGAAAAATCCTAATGTAAACATAAGCACGTTGCTGTCATACCCGTGATTGGCTCCCAGCCGAAACACTCACATGACGCAGGAAAATAGAGTTCGTATTTGGAAACCATAATCTTGTATTCCTTGAAAATAAAAAATTGAATTATAGTTGTTAAATACGATGAAACATACAACTTCACTCATATGTAAAACGATATGTAAAAGAAAAGCTACTTTTATATTTTGTTATGTACTATGAACGCGGATGAATACCAACAGTAATACCGAGGTAGTCTGTTCTTGTAACAAGCTGGCGTCACTTGAGCTCGTATAGCTTTTGCATCCTCGGTGTGTGTGTTTATTAAACATAAGAGTGGAAACCCTCTCAAAAGCGGAGAAAAACAAATAGTCTTAAACGTATATAGTAAGTTATGTGAGTTTTAATTACAGTAATTATAAAGTAAATGTTTCCTACAGTAAGCAAACAAATGCATGGTAGTGAGGTTAGGTCTACTTGACGAGTAACGGGAAATGTTTAACATGAAACAGAATGTACAACAGTAGGCGGGAACACGTACTGAGAATCTATGGCACCAAACAGCGGCCAATGAAGCCTCACTTCAGTCACGTGCTATTGTTTATATTAGGATTTTTCTTACAGCGAAAAGATTATAGGAGGAGGCCTTTGCCCTTAACGGGACACTTTTAGACTAATCATTTCATACATAGACGCAATAAGCTGACTAGGCCCTTTGCTTTCTATGTTCCTAAAGGAGTTTAAAAAACTGTAAATTTTGCATTTTACCACGCAGATGAGTCGCCACAATCCATCCATTGGACAAGTCTCAAATCTCACACGTTATTTCCTGTTTTCTCATGACTGGGTGTTTCTTCCGCGTTGCATGGGTCGGATGTCAATAGCTGACGAATCGATGAAGGAATTCGTATCTACAACAGGTAGACCTGGCAGTGCATGTCTACGCCGCGCCGCAACATATACCGAGTCTCATGTTTATGCTAATAAGCGCGGGCTCCATCGCAGCGGATGTTGGACTGTAAAGATCAAAATGTAAGGAGGTTACAGACAGCCGCAGTACTTGGTGGTCGATAATATTATCGTGCTTATGGAGAGTGAAGCTAGAGGAATTCCGTGGCCAGGACATGAATTACTGATCTTTACTAACGCCCACTACCTATAAAAATGGCTGTAGGCCTAGGTCTATATGTTTCATGGCGACTCGAGTGAGTCCAAGTGAAATCTGTTGTGAAAAAAAGTGTTGAGGTAGGTTCCCCGAGACACTTCTGTTTCCCATGCAAACGTCCCTTCATCTCTCCACAATTCACAGTCAATCTTACCGCCGATGCATAATTAAGTGAAAACCACTACACCACAGCATCTTCTCACGAGATAAACTCCGTGGTCTACGGGCTATTCCATCTCAAATCGACGGAAATATACAGAAAATTGATCTTGCAATTTTTAAATACAATGAAACTTTTTCTGTCCGTTGACAACTGTGATACAATGCTTTATGCAAAGTTTGAGGCATCAGAACTTCATAGTGTTTAAATTAAAAATATTTAAATTTATCGTATTTTCATCAACGCAGAACTTCACGCATTGTATTCTTCACCTGACATAATTAGGAACATTAAATCCAGACGGTTGAGATGGGCAGGGCATGTAGCACGTATGGGTGAATCCAGAAATGCATATAGAGCGTTAGTTGGGAGACCGGAGGGAAAAAGACCTTTACGGAGGCCGAGACGTAGATGGGAGGATGATATTAAAATGGATTTGAGGCAGGTGGGATATGATGATAGAGACTGGATTAATCTTGCACAGGATAGGGACCGATGGCGGGCTTATGTAAGGGCGGCAATGAACCTTCGGGTTCATTAAAAGCCATTTGTAAGTAAGTAACTATCGTATTTTCATAAAATTAGCAACTTTAAACTGTTGTGGTTCCGAAACCCTTTCACCCAATGATCAAAATCATGGTTTATTTTGATGCTGAGAAATTAAAGTTTATATTGACATGTAAACAGTTTTTCTTACTTTTTATGGAAATTGATAAATATTTAGATTTTTCTTCATTAAGACGCTTTTGCCCACGAAAAAAATATTTTTAAAATATATGGTTAGATTCCGCATTGAAAGTACAAATAAATGCATATTTTTTTTTACTGGTGTGCCGTTGATAAGAAAATATTGAAAATATAAAATAAATAGTACGCGCGTGATGTAATCAGCTGACTGTGAGCCGGGAGCTAGCCGAGGCAAGCAAGGCCAGGAGACAAACACGTGATGTTTCGTCTAGTAGCGCATAGCTGGACTAGCTTTATCACAAGTTTTCATGAACACAGGAGTAAAATGACGCCCAACGCTCCCGGCCAGCTCCCGGCCAGTGCGTGCGGTACTGCGCCGTTCAAGTCTAGGCGTTTGAAAATAATTTATTTAATACCCTCGAAACTTATTGCCGAGCCACTAAGAAACAATGCCGAATCCCTCTTAATAATGTAAGGTTTTTTCTCAATATTTTTTACATTTTTACAAATAGGCAAAAAGCCCGAAAGTAAGTAAAATCAGTATATCTGTCTCTCTGTGTATAATAAAAATAAGGATTACTTCTTAACATACCCTACCAAATGTCAGCTTCAAAATGAGCTCCCGTTCAATGTTCTGCAGTAAACGGTTCCAGAGTTCTGAGCGCTGAAAGAGGCTTGTTTTTATAAAATACGCTAAATTTGTCGCTCAATAGTAAGAAAACCGTTTGACTTTCGATAGTTATTTTTGAAAATGCACTGTCCTCGGCACCTTGTATAAATAGGGAAAAAATTAGAGTATTAAAAAAAATTCGAGGTTTTTTACTGATCGATTTCATATGGAATAGCCCGTACATACGTTCTATAGAGCAAGTATCCACGAAAATTTTGAAACGGGTGCCGAAACCTAGCCCAGATTTCGTTATCAGGGACTGGAATGCTTTACCTCCAGACTTACTAAAGGCTTTACCAATAAGCAAAAAAGTATTTAAAATAGGCTTAAGAACTTTAATAATAGGCGGTAGTATATTATGCACACTATTTAAAAGGTGCTTTTTTATTTTAGTAGGTTATTTTACGACGCTTTATCAACAGCTTAGGTTTTTTAGGGTCTGAATGAGATGAAGGTGATAATGCCGGTGAAATGAGTCCGGGGTCCAACACCGACAGTTACCCAGCATTAAAAGGTGTAACTGATGTTTTGTTATTTGAAGTAACCAACCAATAGTTTCAAAACTAGATTTTATAATTGGCTTCTAATTAATCCTTTCAATTCAATTCGATTCAATTTATTAAGCCATTAAACATACAGTGATAGGCTTCGTCACAATACAGAAGGGAGGAAAAAAAAAAACATACATTTTGAAAATACACATATAATTGAAAACAGTAAAGTTTAATTAGAATGAAAACACAAAACATTTTGAAACTCTAAAATTAATGAAAGCACTTCACTCTTAATGTAATATTTGTAACTAAATGTAAATAACTTTATTTATTAAAAAACAGTTTCGTATGAATTTATGTTAAGAAACTCATTACAGAGTAGAAAGGATTAATTAAAAGCCAATTATAAAATCTAGCTTTGAAACTATTGGTTGGTAACTTATAATATTGACTGGGAAGCTTATTATATAATTTCATCCCCATGACAGAAAAATTTGTACTAGTTTTATGTAATCTACAACATGGAATATTAATTTGTTCACTATTTCTAATTTCATGATCATTTATATTGGCTATTAATGAGTAATTGTCTATATCTTGTCGAGTGTAAAGGACTAGGTCGTATGTATATAAATTTATGACAGTTAATATCTGTGATTGTTTGAAAAGAAGTCTACAATGTTCAAAATAGTTTGACTGACATAGAATTCTAATGGCTCTCTTTTGCAAAATCAAGACACGCTCAATTTTGCTACCATTTCCCCAAAAAATTAAGGCATACCTAATTATCGACTGAAAGAACGAAAAGTAGGCACATCTTAAATAATTTTGAGAAACACAAGTCACTAATTTCTTTAATAAAAATATAACTCTTTATAATTTTGTGCATATATATTCGACATGTTTTCCCATGTTAAACTGGAGTCTATGAAAAGTCCTAGAAATTTGGTATAGTTTTCTATGTTGTCCTTTTTTATTACATGATTTAGGGTAAAAGTTATGTTGATAGTCTTTTCTTGATTAAGCAAAAAACCATTAGATTCAAACCATAAAGCCATTTGTGATATAATATCATTGGTTAGAGCATGCAATTCATTCAGAGTAGAGCTAGAACATAAGAATGTAGTGTCATCAGCATACATAATTGTTATAGCTTTAATGAATTTAGGAAGGTCATTTATTGATACTAAGAATAGCTGTGGACCAATTATTGAGCCTTGTGGAACACCATAATGTATAGTGGAGAGACTTGACCAATTTTCATCTATTGAGACTAATTGCCTTCTGCCATGAAGATTGGTTCTAAAAATATTTAGTATATTCCCTCGAATACCATAAAATTCTAATTTTGATAAAATTACGCTGTGATCAACCCAATCGACGCATCTACTCTGTAGATGAGTTTTTTTAACATAAATTCATATGAAATGTTTTTTAATAAATAAAGTTATTTACATTTAGTTACAAATAATACATTAAGAGTGAATTGTTTTCATTAATTTTTAGAGTTTCAAAATATTTTGCGTTTTCAGTCTAATTAAACTTTACTGTTTTCAATTATATATGTATTTTCACATGTATGTTTTTTCCCCTTCTGTATTTGTGACGAAGCCTATCACTGTTTGTTTAATGGCTTAATAAATTTAATTGAACTGAGTGCCGATGACGATAATCACAATGATGTTCGAAACAGAGTTAATAAACAAATAAATAAGTTACAGGAAATTTAATTTACGTTAAGTATAGGTATAAAACTTTTTATACCAAGTAACATTTAGTGGAAAATAAAAAAAAATCGCATTCTCTTGAGAATTCCTTCTTCACTTTAACCAGGAGACTTCACTTGCGATACGCGTGAGAAATCTTGCGCAACTCGGGAACTTATACGTTATATCTGACGACCTGATTTTGTCTGAACGTTTTTGACGTATCGCATGATAGAAACATGTGGGGATTATGTAATATTCCGGCATTATGTAAAACTATGCAGGAGAAATTGAGCATCTACTTCCTATCAGAGTTGCACAGAAAGTAAAAGCCTCGCCTGCTGAAACAATGTTTAGATAGGCATTACGAATGTGTTTGACCCCGTCCACACATTCTCAGCAGCGTTCAATACTTAGAGTGGACTTAATTACATAATTTAATACTAGCCACGATCATAGACCTTCCCGTTTCTCCGAGCACGAAAGGTTGAAAACCAAAGTCTCACGAAAACTAATAGGCCTAAAATGTTGTCAAAATTTAAAAAAAAAAAAAAAAAAAAAAAAAAAAAAAAAAAAAAAAAAAACACTTGAAAAAATGTGTAAGAAACATAAGAAGAGAGCAGTATCTTTACTTACTTAATCCTATCGTTTTCAACCTATTGCCAAGAGAGTAAAAAAAGAAGGAGAAGCCATTTATAAGTAAGGAGCGGATTCCTATGTAATTAAATATTCTTTTTGCGTGTTAGAATTAGAATTAGCCACGAAATCCCATGAAGGGCGAGGGCCTCCTGACTATGCAGGGCGGCTTGTCAAACAGTTCCCGGTTAGTCACTCCGGGAATGATGGTCACTTTTGTAATGTCATATCTGAAGTGTCCACTGTTCACTAGTCACTGTTTAGGTTGCAAGTCACTTTGTGATTAGTTTCCATTGTTGTCGGTCTTTCGCTGTTCTTGACCATAGATGGCCGAATCTTGCTCTAAGTTCGTCTGCCCACCTTGTCTTCTGTCTTCCAGCGTTCCGTTTGCCAATCCTTGGGTCCCATGTCGTAAGGATGTGTGTCCACCGGTTCGCGTTGAGTCGCATCACGTGTCCTGCCCATTTCTTCTTCAACTTGTCGGCCGTCTTTGAGGTGTGTTTGTCTTCTTATGTCTTCGTTATGTAGTCTGTGTCTAAGTGTGATGTTCTCTCCATTTGTTATTTCCGTTGGCACTTTCTGTCAGAATGAAACTGAAAGTTTCCAAGTTTAAAACCCGAATTTTATTTCACATAAAAACACATATTTTCACAAAAAAATTTTGTAAATACATATTTTCAAGAAATCTATTATAAACACATAAATCTTGGAGTTTTTTTTAAATTAAATAATATTTTTACAAGAACTTTTAAATATTTTAAAACTAAACCAATTATATCACTCAGAAGTACGTTATCTTTTTCAAGAATTCTTGGTTGCTTCGTGTTTCTAAGTGCTGTGTGGCGTATCCGTGATCCATTTTTGTAATAGTATCGCCTCAAGTTCTGAGAACAGCTAGGCAGCATATCAGTGTTATTATTAGAGAATAAATTAACATGGACAAGGAGGAGAGATCTTGTAACACAAAATTAGGAATGTTTATTGTTGCTGAAGATGATTTTGTTTGTGAAACACAACAGATAAGAGCTCGGGTATAAATATTATTTAATTTCAACAAATCTCTCGCCTTTCGCTCATGCCTATCAAGTAAGGCAATACATCTTGTTGTGATTCCCTGTTATCGGGCTTCGTCAATGGATATCCTTCAAGATATACTGAACGATGGTTATTTAAAAAACGATTTTGCTTTCCTATTAGCAAATTTAAGCTTTTTGTATGACACCATAAAAAACTCGAAACATCCAAAAACCTGTTGTCTGAAACAGGGAGGTGCGTGCCGTGGAAATTAAACTAGACTCGCTACCAGGTTCAGAAGCACAATTACTAAGGGACAAATTCCAGAATGTGTTTGGGAAAAACAGTGAGTACAAAAAAATATGTAAAGTTGCTTAAGTATTGGAAGCTGTGCCTGTAGGTGAAATTGACGGTGTTTGTGACATTCCTCTCTTTAAATATGCACATCTGACGTCCTGTGATATGGAAAGATCGTTTTCACAGTATAAGTCGTTGTTCAGAGATAATCGGTATGCATTTGTGATGGAGAATTTGGAGATGCATTTGTTGTTCACTGCAATTCTCGGCCAACTACTAGCACTCAAGTGTGGTAGATGAGTAGGCCTACCTAGTAACATTTTTTCAAGCTAAGTAAGGTATTTTTGTCATATTTAAAAAAAAAAATATTTTTTTTATTTTTAGCAAATATTTTCGTAGTTTTTAGCACATAAAAAATACATATATTTAAACTTTTTAACACATAAAAATCCGCTCCCTATTTATAAGTGAGTTATGTTTTCAACACACTCACATGAGACTGACAGACAGACTACAGCGTGTTCATAATGCATGTTTTCGATTTATTTGCAACGTCCGTAGATGTGACCGTATCTCACTTTCACTAAATATGGTGTCCTGGGCCCGTCTCAAAGAGCGAAGAACTATTCCCTCTCTCACTTTATTCTTCAACATTCTTCAAACCTCTACCCCTAGCTCTTAGCTTCTCGTTTTCAACATTTGTCCTCATATCACGAAATAGATACTCGCTCACAAAACCATATCACATTCTCCATTTCTAAACACAGAACAGCTTTCTACACTTCATCTTTCACCGTCTCTGCAGCTCATCTCTGAAACTCTCTACCACAACATGTCAGAGACTGTCGGACATTGTCTAGTTTCAAAAATAAATTAAAATTGTACTTTTTGAATTCAAATTCCTTTCAGTTATAAGCCCTTTTCTCTGCAATAGTTCTGTAAAAGGCTATATGTTTCTTTTTCTTCGTTTTTCCTTTTTGTTCTCTTTATCAGCCGATGAATTTATTATCATAGCCTTTGTATTGTGAATTTTATTTAATTTTCGTATTTCTTTTCCTTTTTATTACTATTTTATTACATTCCATTTTGTTATATTCTTCCTTACGTTTGCCATATTAACCATTTGTACTAAATGAGTTGCTTTCACTATATTCCAATGTTGTTTATTGTCGATTTTATTTTGCTATTATTATTATTAAAGATGGCAGCAATTAAAGATCCAGCACTGCAAGCCACCAACACCAAATGGAAGTGGGGAGGCCATGTTGCACGACTTAGAGACGAAAGATGGACGCAGAAAGTCACACTATGGGATCCCCGCATTGGCAAGAGATCACCCGGAAGACCAAGACGAAGATGGGCCGACCTCTTCAGTGAACGAGTAGGAAGCCATTGGTCAAGCAGAGCAAGACATAGGGAAGACTGGAGAAACATAAGAAGACAAGTGAACAGCGACTAAAACCAGTGCGACAGAAACAAGCGAACAATACCAAAGTGTGCAGAATGTGAACCAAGTGAACAATTCCACTCTTACGCGGAGTAGCTCACCGCGTGAGACAAATAGAGCTCTCCCTCTATAGGAGGAGGCCTTTGCCCTTAACGGGACATCTTTTTTAGGCTAATCATTTCATTTCATATTATTATTATTATTATTATTATTATTATTATTATTATTATTATTATTATTATTATTACTTTGTAATATGTTAATATTCTGTTCTTTAACGTTTTGTTAAATTTCAACTGTTGTATACTTTGTGACCTGGTAGAGTGTAAGAGAATGACCTATGGCCTTAACTCTGCCAGTATAAATAAAGAATTATTATTATTATTATTATTATTATTATTATTATTATTATTATTATTATTATTATTATTACAGCCATTCCAGGCAAACTGGGAATTCCAATGAAAAAAATCTTTTTTCAGAAATACTTGTTTGTGATTAGTGTAAGACATAGATAAGGATCTAAATTTAAATATTATATTGCTTCATTTTCAAAAGGAAAATATTTTACAAGTTTTATGGGCATTGAGTCTAAGTGTTCTTGGCTGGGTAATAGGTACTTTTTGCTTCCCTAAAGTTTACAGCACTTACTCATAGAGATATCAGCTGTTAATGTATTTTTTTTCAAGGAGCTATTGTTGAAGAAATATTTCAAGAGCTCCGGGACCGAGAAACTTTTTACTCTGTACTATATTCTTTCTGCCATTTATTTTAAGTAAACTGGGTTAATAACAATTAACAATCTTACAGTTCAAGTGAGTACTTTGACTTAGAAATGTCACAGTTGTTTTCAATCTGGAAAAATAAAGGGCATAAACTCATCTGTAACATCCGTGACAAAATGTGAGTAACCTCCGAGACATGGAAGAAAAAGCTATGAAATATTAAATCGATTATGTTTTTCTGAACTAATTGGGTCCCATGAGATTTGCATAGATTTCACATGGAGACTATGAGAATGAATCTATTTTTGCTTGAGGCAGAGACCTGTGTTTTACACTTTTTCTTAATAAGGTGTAAACTAAGTTCACAAATATCTTGTAACATCTATGACGGAACAGTTTCTTTATTTTCTGCAACAATAGTAAATTTTATTCAAACAATTTTTTTCTGTAAAATCATACTGATCTTCTAAATAGATTGTAATAATAAAAGTTGACAAAAGTCATTTAATTTTCAATATATGAAATATAAACCTTTTCGAATATTTATGCCAAAATCCAAAATTAAATTCCCAATAACTTTTTAATAAAATATGGGATAGCATAACATTTTCTCTAAAAACCTCAAAAAGAGGTCCAGATAAACCATAAATCAAATATTGATATATTACAGTAATCATTATAGCTTCAGTAAGTTTTTTTGTACTTCTCGAAATTTTGTTCGGTTGGATTTGGTACCTTTTTGAAACAAGCTCCACAAATGTATAACACGTTGGCTGTTACAATATTAATATATAGCAGCGAAATGTAGACACTAAAAGCCAAGGACAAATACGAAATTAGAGCATCTGAAACGAAGTTTATGGGGAAAACGGCATAATACATTTAATTAGATTATAAGAGAAATCAATAAATTCTAATAGCACATTATGCAACGAGCCTATAATGAAGGTAATTAAGAAGTGAATATAGATAATTATGAAACGAGCGCAAGCTCGTTTCATAATTTTCATACGGGCTTCTTAATTATCATTATAGGCGAGTTTCATACGACTTTTTATGCTCGACCATATTTCTAACTTGATATTATTAATTTTAATTGTATCTGACCTTCAGCAATGTTCCGTATGTTGTGAGATGTGCGCAGACGCGAAAGTATTGATTTTTTCCGAGGAACAGATGTCCACATTGACCTTGCTAGGCCATAAGCACCTACAGAGATAACACTGAAATTAAATTAGACATTGAAAAACGAGATGACAAATTGAATTTATTTGAATATTATTTACAATTAACGCTAATTATTATAGTAACAGAACATAACCTTCTGCGACAGTATTGGATTTCCAGCCTCCGTGACTTTTCGCTAATTCTCTTTCGATTGCATATCCGAGAATAATCGATACTTGCGGTTTTATAAAACTTAGAAACAAAACCACACAAAGCATTAGGAATGCTAAACGCCGTCACGCCCTGAGTCTCGTCGACCCGTCCATTCCCCCTCGGTGTCTTTGGAATAACTTACGTAATATGGGAGTAGGGAAGAAAGCATCAGAAGCTGAAGTTATAAACATACCGCTTGATAAACTCAATGAATACTTTACCTCACCTCCCACTATACGACCTGAAAAACAGTCAAAACGAAATACAATTAATGCTCTCCTAGCTAATCCTCCACCTTCTCGCGAAAAATTTTTCTTCTCGCACATTACTGATTCTGAAGTAAGAAGGGCTCTTAAAAGCATTAAATCTAAAGCACAAGGCACTGATAACATAAGCATAGTCTTTATCAATAAGTTAGTCGATGTCGTGCTTCCCGTAATAACTCATATTTTCAATTCTTCAATTATCACTTCTGTTTATCCGCAACTCTGGAAAACAGCCTTGGTACGCCCACTTCCTAAAGTAAATTCACCTACTTCTGCAAAAGACTATAGGCCAATCTCCATTCTTCCCGTTTTATCTAAAGCTCTGGAACGCATCATTCATAAGCAGTTGTCAGACTACCTAATAGAATTTAATCTTTTAGACCCTTTACAATCAGGATTCAGAAATGGCCATAGCACTTCTACTGCTTTGTTGAATGTTACTGAGGACATACGCGCAGCCATGGATAAACGACAGGCTACTGTACTAGTTTTATTGGACTATAGCAAAGCCTTTGATTCTGTTGACTTCGATCTACTATTGACTAAACTACAAACGCTACACCTTTCTGATAGTGCTATCACCTGGATGTACTCCTACCTTACTGGCCGCCAGCAGCGTGTCATATCTAATAATCGTTTCTCATCCTGGCATACTGTAGACACAGGAGTTCCTCAGGGATCAGTATTAGGCCCCTTGCTCTTCTCTATTTATATAAATGGAATTTCCAACTCATTTAAGCACTGCAGATATCAAATATATGCAGACGACGTTCAATTGTATATTTCAGCCCGTCCCGACGCACTAAACGATAGCATTAATAGTCTGAATGAAGATCTTGATTCCATCTCTTCCTGGTCTCAACAATTTGGGCTTAACCTAAACGCATGTAAATCACAGGCTATTCTGTTCGCGAACCGTAGATTAATTCCTGAAGTCAACGACCTGAATATTCCACCTGTGAAACTGAATAAAACAATCATCCCGTTTAGCTCTACCGTAAAAAATCTCGGAGTACATTTCGAATCTAATCTAAATTGGGATACGCATATTAAATATACATGTAAGAAGGCATTCTCTATTCTCCATTCACTAAAAAGATTGTATCATTATCCATCTAAATTAAAACAGACGCTGGTACAGACACTCATTCTACCTCACTTCGATTATTGCGACGTTTTGTTCAGTGATCTCAGGATTGATTCCGCTCAGAAACTACAGCGTGTTCATAACGCGTGCGTCCGCTTCATTTGTAATGTTCGATACTATGATCATATCTCACCTTCTTTCAAGAAGTTATCATGGCTTAGGTTACATGAGAGGAGAAATCTGCACTCACTTTCTCTCTTATATCGAATTATGCACTCTTCATCCCCCTATTATTTATTCGCTCGATTTCATACTCTCTCTCGCCATCATAATATTAATACTCGAGCACAACGCGATAACACGCTAGAAATTCCACTTCACGCATCGTCTCTGTATTCCTCATCCTTCACTGTTGCTACCTCTCGTCACTGGAACTCTCTGCCGCCTGAAGTCAAGGGCTGCCGAACATTGAATTCTTTCAAATCCAAGTTAGAAAATTATCTTATGACGAGTTGCCAAACTAACTTACTATTATGACAAGTGTTGTATTGCATGTTTCCACGTATTCACATTTTTTTTATGTTCTAATGATATTCAACTTATTTTATATTTTTGTTTTCATATTTTCCGATAATGTTATATCTCTAATGTGATAAGTTGAGCTATATATAATCTTAATTTTCCTTATTGTGTGTACTTAGAAATATTGTATTCACTGTATACTTTGTACTGCACTATTTTATTACTACTATTAGTATTATTATTATTATTATTATTATTATTATTATTATCATTATTACTATTCCTCTTTATTATTATTATTATTATTATTATTATTATTATTATTATGAATAATTGTCTCTTTTTGTATGCCTCATTTATTTTGACCTGCTGTTCACATATTATTATGCTTTTTTCTTTCTTTCTGTATGTTATATATTATGTCTGATTTCTTCTTATTTGTTGTTTATTTATTATTATTATTATTATCTTATTCAGTTTTGTGTGTAAAATTGTAGTGTAATTTGTTAATTTGTAGTGTTTTTGTAACGCAGTCTTTACTCCTGGTTGAGTGTTAGAGAAGGCCGTATGGCCTTAACTCTGCCAGGTTAAATAAATCATTATTATTATTATTATTATTATTATTATTATAACGGTAGAAAGCTGACCTGTCATTGGCTGAACAGTTGTAACCTGAGTCGTCATTGGCTGAAAGACCTGACCTTTAATGAGTAGGTGTACTTTAATGACATGCATTAAAGGTCTGCTACCAGGTGTATAATTACTACGTTTCGGCATGGTCGAGCATAAACGAATTAAAAGTTTTAGATAAAATTCAAAAATAAAACAATGAAACTGACTTATACATGTCCCAACGGATTCCATGACAACGTCTGCCTATAATAATGACATATTATTAAACTAGAGGAAAAAGACGTTAAAAATACCCCTAAAAGGGTTACTGGACAATTGAGGTCAGAACGGAACAACCAATGGTCCAAATTCACGATGATAATGATAATGACAATGATGATGAGAAGGTAACATTATTTCGTGTGTTATTTGTATTTGGACGCTGCATCAAAGAAATGAAATTCGACCTGTTGGAACAAGTTAGGACTTGCACAGTATCACGTAATCAGTATAAAATATTCTAATCTACTCTCATTCAAAACGGCTGGTATATTGACATTTTTAATATTGTACAGTGAGCCAAGGACGAAATAATTTGAGTTTATTGATACGTTAAAAATATAATGAATTACGTAAGGTCATCCATTACATTTCAGCGAAATAAAAAATTACGAAGAATGGGAGAAACTGATGACACGTAAAGATACTTTTAGATTAATATACAACATGCGTTACGAATGTTAACGATGATATGACAAAGATGGTGATACCAATTTTGCGAACTGAAATTTGAAGTCATAATAAAATGCGAATTAAGGGAAATTTGAGAAAAGTAGAGTGAAAAGAGAAGAAAGGAAGAAAGAAAAGAAGAAAGAAAATAGGAAGGGAGAAGGAGGGGAAGTGTAAAGATTCTAGCAAGGAAAAAGAAAATTAACAGAGAGACGTAGATTAATAGCACAGTCTAGTATATACAGTCACGAAGCTCAATACGTAGTAAATATGCATCTACAGATAGTTGCTAACCACTAGGATCGCTACTATCGCCTCATTACAGACAATGAGAAATAGTACCTGCACAGTTTATTGTTCCTAGCACCCTCATAAACTAAAGCTTCGTGACTGTATATACTAGAGTGTGGTAATAGTAAGAGGATGAGGGAGGAGAAAGAAGACTAAGAGGAATGATAAAAGAAGAGAACAAAGGAGGTGAAAGAAGAGGGAACATAAAGAAAAGAAATCCAGTAATTAAAATTGTTCTTCAACGAGCATTACACTGGGGAACAAAATTTTTGTTGCATTCATACCAACACTTGTTCCAATCTAATTTCAGTGTTCTGATTTCAAGTATGAAGTTAGGTTTTCTCTATAAGCTATAGTTTTTTTGTAATTCAACTATTTAATTTTTTACCCTAATGTTAGTTCTTCAAAATTAAATTCAATTATTTAAAGTTGGATCCCAACTTGGTTATCATCTTGGTGAAGATATGCTTCATGTATTCATAAGAACGTGCAGATACATACATAACAATATTTATTCATTTAACCTGGTAGAGGTAAGGTCATCAGGCCTTCTCTTCCCCTCTACCAGGGGATTACAACTACAATATTAAGAATACAATTACAATTATAATTACAATTAATATTAAATTTACAAATGCAATAACAATCAAAGTACTAAAAGATTAACTGATTAATAGAAGCTAGACAATTCATTGTAAAAATTAAGAAGAGATAAGCATTTCTTTTATTGATTAAGTAAAAATTAAACCTACTCTACGCAGTAAGAAAATACTTAATAAGCTTGCTTTTGAACGCTACTAAATTCCGACAGTCTCTGATGTCACTGGGTAGGGTATTCCACAAGCGCGAGAGCGAGATTGTGTATGATGATGAATACGATGATGTCTTATGTGTTGGTATGGCTAGTATGCGGCTATTTGCGTGCGTGTAAAGAGATTATGATATGATGACAGGTAACTGAAACGGGAGGCAAGGTAGGTAGGTGTAGAGGTGTGAAGGACTTGGAAAAGGAGAACAAGAGAATGAACATTTCTACGTTCGTTAAGCCCTAACCAGTTTAGAGTTTGGAAGGATGGGGTAATGTGGTCAGCGCGACGGACATCGCAGACGAAGCGAACACAAGAATTATGAACACGTTGTAATCTTTGCGACTGGTTGACATTGAGGTCAGTCTGTAGAAAATCACAATAATCGAAGTGGGGCATTACTAGTGTTTCCATTAGTATTTTCTTGAGTGATAACGGAAGGAATTTTCGAATGCTGTTTAAGGAATGTAGTATGGAAAGCACTTTTTTGGTAGTATAGGTTACTTGGTTATTCCAGTTTAAATGCTTATCAAAGTAAACTCCAAGGTTTTTAACACAGGAAGCAAAAGGGATTATTGTGTCGTTTAACTTGACTGGAAGAGCAGGAGTAATGTTGCATAATAGACGTTGATGTCCCACTAGGATTGCTTGTGATTTTCTTGCATTGAGAATCAAAGCAAACTTTCTGGCCCATGCAGATATAGATTCAAGGTCCTCATTAAGATTTTGCATTGCAATTTGAAAATATGTCAAAATAAAACAACTTGTCTGGTGTATTACACATATGTTTAATATAGCTATAAATTCCAAGCTTTTGCCTTGAAAATATCACGTATGTCTACATATAGACGGCAGCTAATGCAAGGAAATTTAGATGGACGGTATGAGAAGTTCAAATAAGGATTTCTTTAGGCAAGAATTTGCGCTTGTAGCTCTTTCGTTTGTGGACTTGCTCAGAGAAATCTCGTTATATTCCAGCAGTAGTCTGCCATCATATTCTTGTTCTATCGCTCTTGAAATGCTCTTCCATCGTATTGATGTCTTGATGAAAACGCTTTCCCTGTCCATCACTAACAGCCCCAAGGGTCTCGAGGAATTTCTCAAGGTGACTCTTCAGAAAATGAATCTTTACACTCATGTTGTATCCAAGATCGTTGAACTATAACCACATAGCTGTCCAATACAAGAATTTTTTTACAGCTGCCACGAAAGACAGCCATATTGCATTCTCCTTGTTATTCATGTTCCGGCAAATTTTTCGTCATGTACAAAGACACGAATTTGAAGATCATTTTTGTCTTGGTCGCCAAATGGAACTTCAAAATAGGTTTTATAGCATGTCTAACAAGTGTTGTTATATTGCGCCTTTGACGAGGAAGTGTGAAGCAGCCATACACATAACAGAAGGCTTATTTACAAATTTATATCTCATTGAAAAAGCCATGATTCCATTTTGAAAATAAGAAAAATATGTATTTTATTAATCAGAACATTTTTTACATAACAAACTGTAAATAGAAAGAAAGTGATGTTTGTAAAACATTGTTAGTGTTTGTTTAGGTTACATTTAAGCGCCATTGTACACCCATCCAGTGTAAATACAAATGGGTTTCTTTTTCTGCAAAATTCCAAAGTTTCAAATTGCATGATAACTACAACATACACAGAAAATTTGAAATCAGCGATGAAAAAATACATAGAAACAGTTGAAAAATCTCATGCGGCAGAAAATGAGAAAAAAAACCTGGTGCCCAATGTTATATTCACGCACACTCCTATCGTATACAAATGGCATTGTATAATGTTATGCTTACAGTAAAAAGTACGCAGGTTTTTTCAGGAAGTTCAGTGGCTATAATTATATAATTATTGGATCTTAATTAGTTTTATACTCTTGTGAATGCAAAGATAATTTTACTCTTTACGGACGAATAATGTCCTTTCTCTCGTCATAATATTCTTTTCATCTATGTATATATAATTTTGAAATCGGTATAGATCATATAGGCTTACAGTAGAGTTTCTGTCAAATAAATACATCATCCAACAAGTGAAAGCTTAAAATTGCAAAATATAATTTTAAGAATTTCATTTTTCGTAGAGAAAAATTCATTTTAGTAATAAAATCTACATTAAAAGAAACTTGTTCACGTTTTAAGTATCTAGGTTATCATTTCAGCTACGGACTGAAAAAATTTATCACCAAAACTGAATACTTGAATTATGCAATGAATACCAATAATCACACTTAGCCCCTTCTTTTTTAAAAACACAGTAGAATTAAAGTATAAAAAACATTAGTGAAAACCAACCAGTTCTTACATATGGTAGTGAAGCTTTGACCATACGTAAATGCAATGAACACCGAATCACTGCCAATGAAATGAAGTTCTTTTTAAGGAAAACTACAGGGTACATTAAATCAGAAAAAAAAAATGGAAAATACTGACATTTTAGAAGAATTAAAACTTGATCCAATTTTAGAAAACATTCAAAACTATAGAACCAATTAGAAATCTATTGTCCTTCTAATGAATTCCTGCCGCTTGCCAAATGCTAAGTCATTATCCACGAGGAAAATTATCTTTGGATCGTCCGCTAGAACAGTAAAATCAGACAGTAACAGTCCATTTCGTCTAATGCATTAAAAGAAGAAAAATTTCATGGAATGAAAAAGAAGGCTTTAATGTATATACTGAAACATAAACAAATAAAAGAAGAATTTATATCTTATTCCTCATTTAATTATGATCAATTCCACAATATGGTGTAACAATAAATTTGAGACAACAATAATTCGATGAGATGGTTTGTTCTTCACTGATTCAACAAGATTATGGATTAATTTTCCTAGCGAACTTCATCTCCCATATGAGTTTCAGTCCATTCTTGCTATATCACTCATCACATCTTTTCATTGCCTATCATTAAGGGGAGGCAGAGGTGAAATTTTCGAACAAAACTGAAGAAAAAATGAAAATTTGGTTTTTTCCATTTTTATTATCCTTATTTTCATATTCGATGCTAGTTTTTGATTTTGTGCCCTTAAAAGTATGAAATTAAAACCAAGATAACTGTATTACTATATTATTCCCATAATAAACTAATACTTATCATTATTTATATACCTTCTCTGAACATATAAATAAAAAGAAATATTGAAAATTTCCTACAATATGGTACATGGAGCATTTTATATCAAACGATATAAAGTTTTATAAAATTATTAATATTTACAGAACTATTGTACTTAGAAAGTTGAAACTTGGTATGTCCATTACTAATAACATACTTAGTATCCATGATCAATTTCAAACAAATCGGATAAAATTTGTGGATTTTTAAATATTCACCTCTGCCTCCACTTAAGTAAATAAGAAATTCAGACATGTCTTACGAGTTTAAAACGTTCTCAGTTTCTTTAAATGGCAAAAAAACTTGACAAAATCACAAAGAGAGAAGACTAAGAAATAACTGTGGGGTATTATGATTTAGATTTGAAATACATCTATATTACAATTATTATTCATAAAACATTATCTTAATCGCACTTTGGTGCATTATTTGAGTGGCTAGGTACTATAAAAACACGTGATTACGCACATATATTTTGTGTGTTATAAAACATAGAGAGAGAAAAGGTTTAAAACTTAACTCACAAATATAATTTCACGGAAGAAAATCCTTATTACAAATCATAATTTTTACCACTATAGTCATCTACTTCAAGCATTTGGCCCTTTAAACCATTCCATCGTCTCTCACGTGAGGATTATAAATCAATACCAGACAGTAATAAGGAATCAAATTCCTTGCCATGTGCTCATGTACTCAACACGACGGAAGGTCACTGTTCATGATAAGAGACATGCCCAGCTTCTATGTGAGGGAGATAAATCTTCATGTCACCAAAGAATTTAAGCTGTGACATCAATAACCATTCAAGTCCATTTACACAAGTTTCGAGATAAACGCAAAAAAACTTGTTTTTTTCTTACCTAATTATTATTTTTTGTAATATTTCTGGTTATTTTAGAGATCAAGACAAAGAAGTATACCAACTTTTAAAGTCGTAACACTTGTGGAAATATCGAAAATTTAATTTTAAATTTGCAAAAAATGAATAACCAGAAGTGGACTGGAATGGTTATTGATCTCACCGATTCAATTGTATAACTCTTGACTTTTTTCACATCTCAAAGCTTCAATGCTAATGTAGTAGGTTATTTTACGACGCTTTATCAACATCTTTGGTTATCTAGCGTCTGAATGAGATGAAGGTGATAATGCCGGTGAAATGAGTCCGGGGTCCAGCACCGAAAGTTACCCAGCATTTGCTCATATTGGGTTGAGGGAAAACACCGGAAAAAACCTCAACCAGGTAACTTGCCCCGACCGGGAATCGAACCCGGGCCATGCTAATGTAAGATCTATGGAATACAATAAATGAAATCGTATCTGGTTCCACTGGAATTTAGCTGCAAACGCTATCACTTGAGTTACAGCGGAGAAAGTATATTTTCAAAAATATTTGTGTCTTTTACTATGTGATTAAAACCAGTCAAGAAAATGTAACTGTACTACATCGCTAAACTAATCTTTCAATAATGGGTAAAATACTCCATCAGATATTTCAAATATATGTTGGCATCATACATAAAAATTATTAAAATCAATGAACACAATTAATTGCGCTACGTAAACGAAATACGTATTAGATTAGAAATTTCAATATTGAATAACTTCTGTAATTGAAAATCTCGTTAAATATAAGAACAATTATGATGTTTAAAATGTTTATTATAATCAAATATAAATATTTGTGACATTTGTAATAAAAGAGATTCAGTTATGCATATTTTTTGGAACTTAAGCACGTCGATTTATGAGTAACAAATGACTGCTAATGAAGGTTTGCTTTAATTAAACCGAACATGCAAATTCTACAACGTTGAGTCTCCTCCTTACCTCGTCATGTAGATCATCCAGCACTGATCCAGTTACAATACCCAGTTCCTCCCAGTTCTGCCCAAGATACGGCTGTTCTACGTCATCCTTTCCATCCCCGGAGTCGTCTTCTTCGCCAGCTCCCGTTTTCCCTCCTTTTCCATCTGCGTCGGATCCGCTGTACGATTCGCCGGATTCTTGCTTGGGATGTCCGTCCTCCACCTGATCCAACGATTGTTCCTGGCTCTCTGACGACGTTTGAGAATTTTGACCCTTCTGTCGTTTCCGATACACAGTTCCACGTCTTTTATGGTCCTTTGGTTTGTTCCTCGCCGGTGTCACTGGCAGCGGAATATGACTAACGGAAGACATTTCTTCGGAAGGTTCATTTGGCCCAACTTCTTCCATCACACTTGTTAATTTACTGTCTAGTTCTTCGTCTGGTCCTTCTTCTACCGTGAATGCTTCTTGGCCTTGTCTTGTCTCGTCTATTGACACCTGTCTTATCTCTTGAATAGCTCTACGCTTCAGACTATCGGTTGAGTCTTGCCTCGATTCTTGCACAGACCCTCGTCTTCTAGCCTCTGTTGAATCTTGTCTCGATTCTTGTATTGAACCTTTTCTCTCTATCGATTCCCGTCTAATATCTTGGATTGAGGCCCGTCTCGTACTTTCTAAGGAGTCTTGCCTGATTTCTTGCACGGAAGGTCTTCTTATCCCATCTAGAGAGTCTAGCCTCGCGTCATGTACAGAACCTCGTCTTTCACCCTCTAGTGAATCTTGTCTTATGCTCTGTATCGACGACCGTCTTTCAGTTGAGTCTTGTCTCAATTCCTGTATTGAATTTCGTCTTGAATCTTCAACAGAATCTTGTCTTCTCTCTATTATTGTGTCTTGTCTTCTAAATCCTATTGAATTCCTTCTCGATTCACTCAAATCTACGTGTTCGGCGTCGTCCAGTGTATCTTGTCTCGTATACACTAGCGAGTCGCGTCTAGACTCTTCTAAAGTATCATCATCCTTAGCGTAGGATATTGATTCCCTCCGTGAAGGTTCGTCCACTGAGTTTTCTTTAGTGTAAACAAGAGAATCACGCCTCGCTTCTTCCACTGACTCCTGCCTTGTATCTTCAATAACGTAATGAGCTTCCTCTTCACCAGCTGCTTCTGAGATAATTGCCTGAATAGCACCGCTCTCTGTGTCTTCCTGCACTGCATCAGTAGCTTCTATATAATCGGCACTAACATCATCCTCATTTCCCAACTGCCCGATCTCCTCTTCCGGTTGTGGGGGGATGCTGTCTTCGCCGCCATCTTGTTGTTCGATAGTTGTCTGTCTCTCAACCCCTTCCTGCTGAGCGTTACCTTCCTCGCTATCCGGTGTGCGCATCATAACCATCTCTCCCCCAAATCTGACCCGACGCGGGGTCCTACGCGTGGGATTATCTGGCACGGCTACGTCATCGTCGTCATTGTAATCCTCGTCATCGGTTAAAACTTTCATAACAAAATTATTGTTGTAAACTCTGTATCCCTCATCGTCTGCAGCAGGCTCTTTTTCGTTGTTATCCACCTGATCCACATTTGATTCCTCGGGATAGTACTCGTCTTGTGGAGATTTGTTCCCTTCTTCAAGAATTGTCATCATTATTGCGGCATCTTCGTTGAATTTTATCTCAGTTTCTAGTATTACTCGTCCGGAGTTTAGCATTTCCTCATCCATTGCGTCACCTTCTATCACAGTTACTGCTCCTTCAGTTTCCTCTGGATTTTCATACTGAGAAATAGCCCTTTCCTCTATCTCCACCTCAAGATGTTCCCCTCTATCTTCATCTTCAGCGTACATTACTTCTACAGCTGGGCCTTCATTTATTTGCATTGTTTCTTCTGAATACGTTTCTACATAATTTTCATAGCCACCTCTATTTTCTTCCTCGTCGTATATCTCAGTCTGATGTCCGTACTCTTCGATATCGTTTCTCGCGAAATTAATACCTTCATTTCCTTGGTCAACATCATCCATCATTTCATCTTTAGGAGACGGAGATGAATCTGCCACATTTTCGCTGCTGCTAGATTTGTCATCTAAAATAATCAAGTTCTGGTTTTGATCTCTGAAAAGTGCGTCTTCGGGAGATATCGTTGACGAGGAAGCTGCTCTGTTGGATACATCACTCCAGTATCCGTGCCAACCGTCTGGATTACAACCTTCGAGCAATGCGTCGTTTCCAGGTTGTGAAACATGGAGATCGATACCAGAATCGTCAAGATTCATCGCCACGTCATAAACCTGACACAGTATATCAAAGTCCTTCTTGCATTGTGGATGGAAACCTTCAAGAAAACGATCGAACCTAGCTTCACCCACCATGTGCCTGATCCTCACCAAGGTTTTGAGGGACTGCTCCTGATAAGTGTCTTGCACTAACTTTTTTGACAACGCACTGACTAAATGGATGAGACCTGTCTGAGAAATTAGAACGATTCCGTTTGTAGGAGTGAGAAGAGGGTTGACAAGGGAGGGTATGCTGAGGATAACACCCATGGCAATATTTCCTTTTGATGCACTGGTTGATGTCTGCTTTTCAAGACCCTCGACAACAATGTTTCGAAGCACAGTTTCAGGGTCGTTGGACTGAGTTAGATACACTCCTAAGGAATCTAAGGCTCCTTTTCTTACAGAAGGAGCTGAATGTCCTAGATTGTACGTTAGTTCCCTAAGTAGGACAGGCATCATGTATCTATCTAATTCACTTAGCTCTATCACAGGAATGAGATCCACGAGCACTCGTAGGGCATGGCCCCTCACTTCCCATTCTAGATCACACAACCGGGCAGCTATCTCGGCAAACAAAACGTCTTTGTCTATTTCGGGCGGGATTCTTTGATTTTTTATAACGTATTCCCATAGAGGCGTGAGTTGTAGAAGTTTACCGGAACTGTTAGGTCTCGTAGAGTTGATCTGAGAGCCTTGTATTTCAAAGGAACCGTCCCCTGTCGGTTGCAGAGTCTTCAGGCTCTCCATCTCTTCTTCTTCTTGCTGCCTGCGTTCACTTGGCGGTCGTTTCAATAAGTCTGTCCCATGGAAAAACTCACCGGAGATCAAGTGGATCTGCTTGTTTGACGGTCCGATTGTGTCTTCGTCTATGTGTAGCCAACGCCGAAAATGTCCCCCCGACACGCCAGGGGTACGGCTCCGCCAACACATTGGTCACCCGGGAACACAACGCACATCGTCCACCAGGCAGCTCTGAGCTGACGCGGCGCGGACGGTACAGCTGGACGAGCACATGGGAACTGGGTGACCTGACCCAGTGTGACCCGGTGTGGGCTGCCGGCAGACCACTGCGCGCCACAGCCGCGCAACCCCCACCCCTCGGAGAGCCGCCGCCTCCCCATTAATGAACATCGCTATCATCACCACCCAGCTCACGTACAACATTTGTTAGACGACGTCTGCGAAAGAAACTTAATCTGCTATCAAAGCCAGCAAATAGACTGCGTAACCAATTTCTTCTCGACTATAAACACCAGACCGAATAAGAAAATGTGTTTTATAAAAATAGATACATTCATTGGATTAAAAGTCATCTTAAACTTCAGTATATAGTGCACAATAATTTAACAACAGCACTAAACGTTAAAAATATAATATTCAAATAAACTAACTTATACGCAATTTTATATAGTTCACTGTACAAGTTTAATTACAGAAATAGTTTCTTAAAGATAAACGTGGTGAACAGTAAGTGAAGTCATTAATTTTAGAGGGTTATTCTTTGAGATATTTCAAACTAAAAGAGTTTAACATAATTTTGCTTGTTTTTGTTTCCTTTCCGAGATAAAAATTGTCTTATATTAAACATTTCATAGCGTGTTTAGGGAAAGTCATTGATTTAATTCCCAATATGGTAGTTAATTTAAGATAGCAGATTATTATATTAATAAATAATTGAAAAAAAAATTAGTTTTGTCCTTTAAATGTGCAGAAATTTGTTCCGAATGAATGTAATATTTTAAAATTTCTTTTCAGAACGAAAAGTTACATTTATTCAGATGAAATTTCTGGATTAAAGGGCAAAATTAAAATTCTTTCAATCATTCATTATCATAATACAGTGTTCTCTTAAATTGACTGAGCTTATTGGGAATTAAATAAATAGCTTTCCTAAAGAAAAGTTACATTTGTTCTGATCAATTTCTGCACATTTAAAGGACAAAACTAAAATTTCATTCAATCATGTATTATCATAATACAGTTTTCTCTTAAATTGACTGAGTACATTGGGAATTAAATCAATAGCTTTTCAGAACGAAAAGTTACATTTGTTCTGATCAATTTCTGCACATTTAAAGGAAAAAACTAAAATTCATTCAATCATGTATTGTCATAATACAGTGTTCTCTTAAATTGACTGAGTATATTGGGAATTAATTCAATAGCTTTTCAGAACGAAAAGTTACATTTGTTCTGATCAATTTCTGCACATTTAAAGGACAAAACTAAAATTTCATTCAATCATGTATTATCATAATATAGTTTTCTCTTAAATTGACTGAGTACATTGGGAATTAAATTAATAGCTTTTCAGAACGAAAAGTTATATTTGTTCTGATCAATTTCTACACATTTAAAGGAAAAAACTAAAATTCATTCAATCATGTATTGTCATAATACAGTGTTCTCTTAAATTGACTGAGTATATTGGGAATTAATTCAATAGCTTTTCAGAACGAAAAGTTACATTTGTTCTGATCAATTTCTGCACATTTAAAGGAAAAAATCTAAAATTCATTCAATCATGTATTGTCATAATACAGTGTTCTCTTAAATTGACTGAGTATATTGGGAATTAATTCAATAGCTTTTCAGAACGAAAAGTTACATTTGTTCTGATCAATTTCTGCACATTTAAAGGAAAAAATCTAAAATTCATTCAATCATGTATTGTCATAATACAGTGTTCTCTTAAATTGACTGAGTATATTGGGAATTAATTCAATAGCTTTTCAGAACGAAAAGTTACATTTGTTCTGATCAATTTCTGCACATTTAAAGGAAAAAACTAAAATTCATTCAATCATGTATTGTCATAATACAGTGTTCTCTTAAATTGACTGAGTATATTGGGAATTAATTCAATAGCTTTTCAGAACGAAAAGTTACATTTGTTCTGATCAATTTCTGCACATTTAAAGGACAAAACTAAAATTCATTCAATCATGTATTGTCATAATACAGTTTTCTCTTAAATTGACTGAGTACATTGGGAATTAAATCAATAGCTCTTCAGAACGAAAAGTTACATTTGTTCTGATCAATTTCTGCACATTTAAGGGGCAAAACTAAAATTCATTCAATCATGTATTATCATAATACAGTGTTCTCTTAAATTGACTGAGTATATTGGGAATTAATTCAATAGCTTTTCAGAACGAAAAGTTACATTTGTTCTGATCAATTTCTGCACATTTAAAGGACAAAACTAAAATTCATTCAATCATGTATTGTCATAATACAGTTTTCTCTTAAATTGACTGAGTACATTGGGAATTAAATCAATAGCTCTTCAGAACGAAAAGTTACATTTGTTCTGATCAATTTCTGCACATTTAAGGGGCAAAACTAAAATTCATTCAATCATGTATTATCATAATACAGTGTTCTCTTAAATTGACTGAGTATATTGGGAATTAATTCAATAGCTTTTCAGAACGAAAAGTTACATTTGTTCTGATCAATTTCTGCACATTTAAAGGACAAAACTAAAATTCATTCAATCATGTATTATCATAATACAGTGTTCTCTTAAATTGACTGAGTATATTGGGAATTAATTCAATAGCTTTTCAGAACGAAAAGTTACATTTGTTCTGATCAATTTCTGCACATTTAAGGGGCAAAACTAAAATTCATTCAATCATGTATTATCATAATACAGTGTTCTCTTAAATTGACTGAGTATATTGGGAATTAATTCAATAGCTTTTCAGAACGAAAAGTTACATTTGTTCTGATCAATTTCTGCACATTTAAAGGAAAAAATCTAAAATTCATTCAATCATGTATTGTCATAATACAGTGTTCTCTTAAATTGACTGAGTATATTGGGAATTAATTCAATAGCTTTTCAGAACGAAAAGTTACATTTGTTCTGATCAATTTCTGCACATTTAAAGGAAAAAACTAAAATTCATTCAATCATGTATTATCATAATACAGTGTTCTCTTAAATTGACTGAACATATGGGAATTAAATCAATGACTTTTCCAAAACACGATATGAAATATTTCATATACAACAGTTTTTATCTCTGAAAGGAAGCTAAACCTAGCAAAATTGTATTAAACTTTCTTGTTTGAAATATCGAATGAATGAATGAATGAATGAATGAATGAATGAATGAATAAATGAATGAATGAATGAATGAATGAATGAATGAAAGAATGAAAGCAAGAATGAATGAAAGAATGAAAGCATGAATGAAAGAATGAATGAATGAATGAATAAATAAATAAATAAATAAATAAATAAATAAATAGATAAATAAATAAATAAATAAATAAATAACCCCTTGAAATTCATGACTTTACTTATGATTCATCCTGTATAAATGTAAGTTTAACTTTCTCAGGTTTAATACCATACTATGTCTCTTAATACAGACGTGGACAAATTATTAGACTAAAACTTTTTCTTGGAAACATAATATAATTTGTCATATCAACTATCAGTATTATTCACAGAGTCCCTATTGTTGTAAATATGATTGTTTACATCTTCTGGTATATTTTTCCAATGGTTAAGTATATTTTTTCTGGCTATGTTGGTACTACTGGTGTTTTAATTATATACTGCAGAAGATATTTTCCCATGGCCTGCAAGAAGACCGGACATGAACGAAATTGAAAATCTGTGATATATACTGAAGAAGAAAGTGAACAAAAAGAGACTTACAACAAAACATGGACTCATTTAAGCACTGTCTGATATCTGGCTAAATGATGCTGATATTCAAAGAAAGTGTCAAACTTTAGTTTCGAGCATCCCTGACAAAATCAATTTGTTAATAAAGAATAAGGGAATGTTCACAAAATATTAGTAACCTCCAGACTCAATTTTGTGTTCATTATTTCTGTGCAAAATACATTTTTGTTCATTATTTCTGCCGATAAACACAGCTTCGTTGCACATATAATTAATTTAGTCTAATAATTTGTCCACGTCTGTACAATAACAACGCTATTCATTATTATTGAAAACAGTGTCTTATTATGATGACGTCATCTTCTGTAGTCTCGCAGTTATTATGCTAGTCGTTGGACACAAGATTCACTGGTTCAAACCCGACCGAAAGTGATGGATTTTAATGAACGATAAAATTCTTTAGCATGACTTTCTCTTGGAGACAACTAAGAATGTGAGTCCTATATCATAGATGTATGGCATGTAAAGGAGCCTTGTTACAGATGTAAGGCTCCAAGCAAACATATTCGGCTATTTGTCGCCAATGTCGAATTTCGACTCTGATAATCCCTGCAGCATAATTATTTACAATACTACCACTACTGCTTGCACTACTAGTTCTCTAATGCATTAGTACTCATATTTGTGCGAAGATTCTTTCAATTATCCCGGATCAAATAGAATCAATATAAAATGAAGATAATTGTGATGCTGAATACTACGTACAATGGTAAGCGTTAACATTATTTTCATATCTTATATACCTAACATATCTTCAAACGTCATTATTACATGTGAATTGTTAAAATCAGTGAAGTCAACACCTGTGGAGTAACGGTCAGCGCGTCTGGCCGCGAAACCAGGTGGCCCGGGTTCGAATCCCGGTCGGTGCAAGTTACCTGGTTGAGGTTTTTTCCGGGGTTTTCCCTCAACCCAATACGAGCAAATGCTGGGTAACTTTCGGTGGTGGACCCCGGACTCATTTCACTGGCATTACCACTTTCATTTCATTCAGACGTTAAATAACCTAGATGTTGATACAGCGTCGTAAAATAACCCAATAAAATAAAATAAAAAATCAGTGAAGTAAAGAAATATCGTTTTGAAAATCTGCAATTATATCTGAATATTAATACAGAATGATAATCACAGAAATGCTTACGTTAATAAGCACATATATTTTTGTCTTTAGAGTGGATGCATTGATAATATTAATATCAGCCATTTTAGTATTTATGAACATATCTATTCTGTATAACTAAAAATGCTGAAGTAGTGATTGCAGCTAATTGTTTTCACTGCAAATATATCTCGATATAATAATGCGGCGTGTAACGTATGTTCTCTGGCAGCCATGATTCATGCTGTAGCAGGACGTTAAGGATTTAACTGCGAGAGTATGCTATGTTAATTTAACAGTGGGTTTAACATGATGTTAGCACTAACAACAGTTGATGAAACATCTCTTCTGTTAAGTTTACTGTTAAACTGCCTTAACAACATGTTAAATATTTAACAAAGTTTGGTGAAACTGGGCCATATCCTATTATACTATTATGTTCAGAAAATAATTTTTGTGGTTAAAACAAAGTAAATCTTATACTTTAATTTACTGTAACTTCATTTGTGTGCGGTAGCGTCACTGTTACGGTGCGCTGCAAGCCAGAAGGTCGCGGGTTAGATTGCCGATGAAGTTATGGATTTTCTCCATTGATTTAATCTTTATGGCTATACTACAGCCCTGGAGTTCAATCAACCCCTAACAGAAATGAGTACCAGGGGTTTTTCCTTTAGGATAGAAGCGTCGTCCCTACCGCTACTAATATCGATTGTCTGTGAAGGCGAAAGCCTTAACTTCCTGATATTCTGTGAGGCACCATGGACTCTAATAGGAATCTTTATTTTTTACTTTAAGAAAATCTATAAATAAATATTAAGTAGTATTCTTGCCAGGTAGTTTTGCATCAAAATGATGCATAACAAAGAAATTCTGTTATTCGTGATTGTCTAGTTTGGCTTGGCTTGACTTTCCGAGGATACATGCACTTAGACAATCACAGGCCCATTGTGTGTTCTATATGCGATGATCATCCAAGTCAGACGGCGACCTGGAGGGCAATCGTGAATTATATGCTAGCAGCAAGCCATCCCGCTTCAGCCCTGTCGGAGCCAGGTCCCATTTCCAGGTGAGTACCTGATAAACCCCAGGGACCGGTGCTCGAAGCTTTAAAATTTGAAGGGTCCACGGAAACAACATCCTAAGTCACTTTTCTTGCATTTTACATGGGAGAATTTCTTAACTTTAATACACTGATAAGACAACATTAGTTTACACTTGGTTTAGTTTAAGTTACTATATTAGAACGTACGCTATTTGCCATTCTGATTTACTAGAAAGGTTGGGATCCGTACAGACAAAACCAAATCGATTCTATAGAAAAGGTCCAACGCAGGGCAGCAAAATATGTCAAAATGGGGAAGGGACATGGTGAGGAAAAAGTAGTAAAATATTTAGGGTGGGAACTTCTCAAATCAAGGCGACGAAAAACCAGACTCACCGCATTGTTTAAGGCACAAATGGGACACAAAGCATGGACCGATATCAATGCTAGATTAGCAACACCATCATACTTAGGCAGGGCTAATCATATTAGGAAGTTTAAATGTAGAAAACAAAGAACGGATGTGGCAAAATTTTCCTTTGTTAACCGCACAATAGTAGACTGGAACAGCTTACCTGCGGCAATCTTTCAGGGTGGTCCTCTTAAATTCAATACATTTAAGGAAAGGTTGAGAAAATTAGACTGAAAATGTAATTGGAGGTGCAGTGTAATTATTTAAGTTGTGTCATGTAACTAATTGAGTTGATTGATATGTAGTTAATTAAGATGATATGTATTTTAGTTGATATGTAAATAAATTAAGGTGATATGTAATTAATTAAGATGATAGGTAATTAAGTTGCTATGTAATTAAATTAAGATATGTAATTAATTAAGATGTTATATAATTAAGTTGGTATGTAATTAATTAAGGTGATTTGTAATTATTTAAATTGGTAATAGTTGGGTGAAATAGAAATACTTATAAGTTAGATTTACTTTCGCTTATCGTAGGCGTTATTATAGATTAGTTTTCATTTATAGTCCTAGGTTTATTGCATCTACTATTTATAGATTTACGTTTATTTTATTTTAATTCATTACGTTTATTTTATTTCATTTCACGTAATTGTAATTATTGTATATTATATATCACTGCCACCGGGTGTATACCCAATTGTAGCGTTAATACATACATACATACATACATATAGTGAGAATCTCGTGAGAGTAGTTCCTAGAAGGCAATTTGGCCGTCTGTTCAATGGTGCCAACTAATGCCAGATATCACCCAAGGATGTTAAAATCACAATGTCATGTGTAATAATAATAATAATAATAATAATAATAATAATAATAATAATAACAACAACAATAATACTTACTTACAAATGGCTTTTAAGGAACCCACAGGTTCATTGCTGCCCTCACATAAGCCCGCCATTGATCCCTATCCTGAGCAAGATTAATCCAGTCTCTATCATCATATCCCACCTCCCTCAAATCCATTTTAATATTGTCTTCCCACCTACGTCTCGGCCTCCCCAAAGGTCTTTTTCCCTCCGGCCTCCCAACTAACACTCTATATGCATTTCTGGATTCGCCCATATGTGCTACATGCCCTGCCCATCTCAAACGTCTGAATTTAATGTTCCTAATTATGTGAGATGAAGATTACAATGCGTGCAGTTCTGCGTTGTGTATCTTTCTCCATTCTCCTGTAACTTCATCCCTCTTAGCCCCAATTATTTTTCTAAGAACCTTATTCTTAAACACCCTTAATCTCTGTTCCTCTGTCAAAGTAAGAGTCCAAGTCTCACAACCATACAGAACAACCGGTAATATAACTGTTTTATAAATTCTAACGTTCAGATTTTTTGACAGCAGAGTAGATGACAAAAGCTTCTCAACCGAATAATAACAGGCAGGCATTTCCCATATTTATTCTGCATTTAATAATAATAATAATAATAATAATAATAATAATAATAATAATAATAATAATAATAAAGAAAAGAAGCACAAAAGCGAAAGGAATGAAGCAAGGACGTTGACATGGATCAGTGCAGGTTATTCACATTCCCTCACCAAGAAGACGCGAACAAAGCAGAACTGTGGAGCTATTTCTCAAATAACAAGGTGCGAGGTGATTTCCAATTTGCAAAACAGCAACAAAAGGCACAGCTTGGTACGGGCAGACCGGGAAGATTGATCAACATCGAAATCAATATCGTTTAATAATGAGATTAGGGAATGTCCAATCTGTGGAGCCAGAAGAATTGTGTCCGCTGATGTAACACTGTAGTATGCAGGTAGATTATAGAACTCACGCCACCCCTAGGCATTAGCAACCCGCATTCCCAAGCCCAATTATCATTGTGATGACATGCGTTTCATTGCCTGAGTATTTCTTTGTAATACAGTAACGAGTCTTTCTTTATATTCTACTATTTCAAAAAGTCTTCCAAGGAAGCTTTTGTTCTCATGTGCTACAAAACGTGACTGGAAGTAATTGACTGCTACTATTCATTAACTTACGAGAAGATTCTGAAATTCATCTTTCCTCGGAGCAAAAGACGCCTAGAAATCTTGCTTCCAGAACACAGCAGTACATTCGTGCCAGAGAAGTTGCCGATACAGCTCGGCGAACTACAATCCCAGATTCAAATAAATAGTAATATGCGTTACAAGGGCGGTATGTTGAAGTTTTCATGTTCGAGGAAAAAGTTTGAAAAAGCGAAACGTAGTTGAGCTTTTTTAATTTCCTAGAATTAAAAGAAAACATACCGCTAGTGTATCGTACATTATTTTGTGCGAAGATCGTTTATTACATACCTGAAAGAGGAATTTCTAATTAGTTGCAATGAAATCTCCATTTTGGTTTCTGTTCAATGACGGTAAATTTCCAAAACAAAAATATCTATCTTCAACATTGTTGCCTTAAAATGTTTTCTGTGTTTACTATACTCCAGCAGGCCGTGATATACGTCTGTCTTTTTTTCCCCCCAGTCTATGATGAGTCTGGAATCTTGTTGATTTTTTCACTTACTTACTTACAAATGGCTTTTAAGGAACCCGAAGGTTCATTGCCGCCCTCACATAAGCCCGCCAGCGGTCCCTATCCTGTGCAAGATTAATCCAGTCTCTATCATCATACCCCACTTCCCTCAAATCCATTTTAATATTATCCTCCCATCTACGTCTCGGCCTCCCTAAAGGTCTTTTTCCCTCCGGTCTCCCAATTAACACTCTATATGCATTTCTGGATTCGCCCATACGTGCTACATGCCCTGCCCATCTCAAACGTCTGGATTTAATGTTCCTAATTATGTCAGGTGAAGAATACAATGCGTGCAGTTCTGTGTTGTGTAACTTTCTCCATTCTCCTGTAACTTCATCCCGCTTAGCCCCAAATATTTTCCTAAGCACCTTATTCTCAAACACCCTTAACCTATGTTCCTCTCTCAGAGTGAGAGTCCAAGTTTCACAACCATACAGAAAAACCGGTAATATGACTGTTTTATAAATTCTAACTTTCAGATTTTTGGACAGCAGACTGGATGATAAAAGCTTCTCAACCGAATAATAACACGCATTTCCCATATTTATTATGCGTTTAATTTCCTCCCGAGTGTCATTTATATTTGTTACTGTTGCTCCAAGATATTTGAATTTTTCCACCTCTTCGAAGGATAAATCTCCAATTTTTATATTTCCATTTCGTACAATATTCTGGTCACGAAACATAATCATATATTGTTGATTTTTTCACGGCTTCCTTAATGTTACTTGCATCACGAATGCAGTAACTGTAGTGGAGTTGTAGAGTTTACTTAATTTTTGCAAATATTTAAAAACAATAATTAACAGTGCAATTTAGGTGAAATTGCAGTGGTAAGTTTCCAATTTATAATTATTACTATATTGAACGTCTCTAAAAATATGTTAAAAGCCTAAAGCAGTAAAATCAATATGTCATTTAAGCGGTAAGAAGAGGGAAATTGTTATGTGTGTTAGGTTGGGAATACAGAATGTGGAATTTTAGACTTTCCGCGGATTGGTTTTGTGCGGAAACCAAGCAAATACGCACGACCTCGCACAAATGTATTCACCCGGCCTTATGCCATCATTCAAATTTTTAATTCTCAGGAGTAATTATTACAATAAACTATATAGTATGAGCACAATTTGACATAGTTATTGTGAGAGGAAATTTAAATGATTTGCTTTCTTAATTACCAACATAAAAATTAGCAGACATCATCATCAAAGATACGAGAGATGCATTTGCACTGCTACAGACAATAGGCGAAAAATACCGAGAGAAGGATAAAGTATTTATAGTATTTGTGGACCTAGAAAAGGCTTTTGACAGAGTGGATTGAAACAAACTGACGGGGATCCTAAAGAAAATTGGCGTGGATTGGAAAGAGAGAAGACTATTCAGTGATCTTTATATGAAACAACGAGCCAAAGTCAGGATAGGAGAAAAAATGTCAGAAAGAAGTGAAATTTTGAGAGGAGTACGTCAAGGATGTCCTTTATCATCTGCGCTATTCAACATCTACTTGGAGGATTTAATAATTAACCGTTTTCAGATCATGGGAGGAGCGATAGTAGGAGGAAGAAGAATAAAGTGCATAAGATTTGCTGATGATATGGCGTTAACAGAAGAGGAAATGATACTAAAGGATATGCTACTGGAGCTAAATGACAGCTGTGAACAGTATGAGATGAAGATAAATGCAAATTAGACGAAGATCATGGCCATAGAAAGAAAAATACAGAAGACAAACTTGCGAATTCTAAATGAGGCAGTAGAGCAAGTAGACAGCTTCAAATACACTATCTACCAAAAAGTAATTGGGCACTATTTTTGCCCCTTTATAACCTCGTGATACCACCTCTTGTTACTATAACAGCAGCCACCCTGTCAGGCATGCTCTCCACTAGTTTTTGTAGGATATCCACTGGAATGCGTCGCCATTCCTCTTGCAACATGGCACTCAGTTGGACAATGGAAGTTGGCCCCATGTTTCGGCGGCTACTATGCAGTGGTATGCAGACAATAATGTTCACCGTTGGACTGGTCTGCACAAAGTCCTGATCTCAATCCCATTGAGCACCTATGGACCGAATTGGACCGGCGATTGAGGTCTCGGGAGATGAGGCCAACTTCCATTGTCCAACTGAGTGCCATGTTGCAAGAGGAATGGCGACGCATTCCAGTGGATATCCTACACAAACTAGTGGATAGCATGCCTGACAGGGTGGCTGCTGTTATAGCAACAAGAGGTGGTACCACGAGGTTCTAAAGGGGCGAAAACAGTGCCCAATTACTTTTTGGTAGATAGTGTACTTTGGGTGTACTACAAGCAGTAACAAGAGCTGCTGTCAGGAAATTAAGAGGATGATAGCAATGCCCAAGGAAACTTTTAATATAAAAAGAAGCATCTTCTGCGGACCTCTGGAAAAAGAAACTAAGGAAGAGATTGCTGAAGTGCTTTGTATGGAGTGTGGCATTGTATGGAGCAGAAACATGGATATTACGACGAAGTGAAGGGAAGCGAATAGAAGCATTTGAAATGTGGATATGGAGAAGAATAGAACGTGTGAAGTGGACAGACAGACAGAAAAAGAACTAAAGTTGTGTTGGAAAGAGTGGGTGAAGAAACAATGATGCTGAAACTGATCAGGAAGAGAAAAAGGAATTGGTTGGGTCACTGGCTGAAAAGAAACTGCCTACTGAAGGATGTACTGGAAGGAATGGTGAACGGGAGAAGAGTTCGGTGCAGAAGAAGGTATCAGATAATAGGCGACATCAAGATATAAGGATCATATGAGGAGACAAAGAGGAAAGCAGAAAAAGGAAAAACTGGAGAAAGCTGGGTTTGCAGTGAAAGACATGACCTTGGGTAGAACAGTAGGCTATAAATCATACCTGCACAATCAACGCTCAACGACAGCGCGCGCTCCTTCGGAGCAGGAGAGCCGTGTTTACCGCTCGCCGAAACGGAGAGGAAGATACGTCAGAATGACATAGACTTGCTATAGGTAGAGGAGAGGGAAACGACCACTCAGTTATCTAGTGGAGTGCAGTGTGTAGGCCTATTCTCAGTAACTGTTTCACGTTGCTTACCTACTGCTACAGTACAGTATGGAGGAATCTAAAAGACGGAACATAACATTTAACATTTAACGATTTACAGCTCGAACTTACTGATCTTCAATGTGACCTAAGGGCTAAAGATCGTTTGAATAATACTACTAGCCTGGTTGAGTTTTACAAGACTAAACATTAGCAATAATATCCACGACTACACAGGCTGGCTGTGGAAATGATTGCTATGTTTGTCTCAACATTTATATTTGTGATCAACTGTTTTCTATAATCAACTTTAATAAAGGCAGAAATCAAACATCTGTAACTGATGTTTCATTACCATCAGTAGGCTACTGTTCCCTTTCAGCTGCCAACAGCACAAAAGCTCGTTTTGATGTACCGATAAATAAAAATATAACAAAATTATATTGTACATTTAAGTAGCTATTGAATTTCTATTATTTCTGTAAAATAAACATTTCTTTATTAATTAATAATAGTCCAAGATAGATTTGCAAACACTGAACGGGAATTCATTTCATAAACACTCGTAATAGTAGGCCTACTTCCTTTTGTGCATATTTTGTACGAGATCACCCCTTCTTCCAGTCCACCCTTATACAGAGCGCAGCTAATATCTGCATTCCGCTCATGAGCTGTGAGCCGGCTCGGAGAGCGCAAACCTTGTGCAGGCCTCCTAAAAATGAATGAATCCTGTCACGTGGTACGCGATATCAATTCGTGACTAAAAATGATCCAAATTTCACCCATTACCGCCCTAATTTCTTAATTTCACAGTTAGTATGTGCAGCTAGATTTTGTAGTGTCTGTCTACTGTGAAGATGAAAGAACGTGCGCATTATGAGGGGAGGTTCCGACATGAAGTCATTAACAGTTCCTTTGTCAGTACTATGTAAGTAAACATGTCGGTTTAAACAAAAAGCTCGAGTGAGAAGGCGTCTTTAAAATATCGATCCCGAGGCCTCATGTGCCCGGCTGGTCAGCTCGACTGCCTTAGTTATGCATCTGCAGATTACACACGAGATTCGTCTGTTGCAAGAAGTCGTGGTCGGACCACGAAACGGAAAGAGAGAAAGAGGGAGAGGGAAATTCTACGTCACGGTATTCCCCAGGCCGTGAACTCACGGAACGAATGCAAAGCAGAGAGCCAGAAACTCCTGAACAACATCAGCTTCATCCCTTATCTCATTACAAATGTGCATCCATTTACCAACCAAACACGTACAACACGAGGTGAGAATTATGAGTCGGTTTGTATTATAGCTATTTATGTATTATATTTATCTACTATACTTCGTGCCATAATGTCTGACAGGAGATGCAAACATTGCCGGCATAGGAGGAGAGAAGTATAATTACTATTCAACCCTAGCAGAGGTCTCATTCCACGCTTGTCTTGAAGTTGGGCTGTATGAAGGGTTCTACCCCCACCCAACTTCAAAATATCCTTATAAATTGAATTAATCTAGTTGATAAGAATTGTACAATTTTGTATTGCTTAACGAAATTATGCCTGCAAATTGAATTAATTTGTTTACTATGTATTGTATGTGTTTGTATAGTTTGGTTGCTGAATTGTATATGCTTTAAAATGAATAGTAGTCTGTATAGCTTAACTGATGAATGGTATATGCTGTAAATTGAATAGTAGTCTGTATAGCTCAACTGATGAACTATATATGCTGTAAATTGAATAGTAGTCTGTATAGCTCAACTATTGAATTATATATGCTGTAAATTGAATAGTAGTCTGTATAGCTCAACTGATGAACTATATATGCTGTAAATTGAATAGTGGTCTGTATATCTCAACTGATGAATTATATATGCTGTAAATTGAATAGTGGTCTGTATAGCTCAACTGATGAATTACATATGCTGTAAAATGAATAGTAGTCTGTATAGCTCAACTGATGAATTATATATGATGTAAATTGAATAGTAGTCTGTATAGCTCAACTGATGAACTATATGTGCTGTAAATTGAATAGTAGTCTGTATAGCTCAACTGATGAACTATATATGCTGTAAATTGAATAGTAGTCTGTATAGCTCAATTGATGAATTATATATGCTGTAAATTGAATAGTAGTCTGTATAGCTCAATTGATGAATTAAATATGCTGTAAATTGAATAGTAGTCTGTATAGCTCAACTGATGAATTATATATGCTGTAAATTGAATAGTAGTCTGTATAGCTCAACTGATGAATTATATATGCTGTAAATTGAATAGTGGTCTGTATAGCTCAACTGATGAATTATATATGCTGTAAATTGAATAGTGGTCTGTATAGCTCAACTGATGAATTACATATGCTGCAAAATGAATAGTAGTCTGTATAGCTCAACTGATGAATTATATATGCTGTAAATTGAATAGTAGTCTGTATAGCTCAACTGATGAATTATATATGCTGTAAATTGAATAGTGGTCTGTATAGCTCAACTGATGAATTATATATGCTCTAAATTGAATAGTGGTCTGTATAGCTCAACTGATGAATTACATATGCTGTAAAATGAATAGTAGTCTGTATAGCTCAACTGATGAATTATATATGCTGTAAATTGAATAGTAGTCTGTATAGCTCAACTGATGAATTATATATGCTGTAAGTTGAATAGTAGTCTGTATAGCTCAACTGATGAATTATATATGCTGTAAATTGTATAGTAGTCTGTATAGCTCAATTGATGAATTATATATGCTGTAAATTGAATAGTAGTCTGTATAGCTCAACTGATGAATTATATATGCTGTAAATTGAATAGTAGTCTGTATAGTTCAATTGATGAATTACATATGCTGTAAATTGAATAGTAGTCTATATAGCTCAACTGATTAATTATACAGGGTGTTTAAAAAATACGGGGCATAATTTCAGGTATGTATTTCCCACATGTAGACAATCAAAATAGTTCATTACAACATGTATCCGGAAATGCTTCATTTCCGAGTTATGGCCTTCACAACATTGAAATTCACCGGAACGTTTTTCTTTCCGCAGGTCGTTGCCGTCAAAGGAGGCATTAAGAGGGCACTCTGACAGTTCATTCCGAGGCGAAGGTTACATTCAGTGTTGTGTAGGCGTTAGACTGTGCGACATGTATTCAAATCAAGAGCTGGCAGAGATACACTTCATGTACGGTAAGGCGGACGGCAATGCTGCGCTGGCTCGTCGTTTGTACCAGGAGAGGTACCCACAGCAACAATGTCCAGATCGGAAGACATTTGTACGTCTCCATTACCGTCTGTGCGAATATGGAAAATTTAACTCTCCTGGTTTGGGAAGGTGACGACCAAGATCTACAACTCCAGAAGTACAGGAGGAGATTCTGGAGGCTGTGAACATGACTCCTTCTATCAGCACACGAAGGTTAGCGTTGCAAGTCAATGTTCCTCATACGACTGTCTGGAGACTGTTGAAAGAGTATCAATTGTATCCTTATAATATCTGAGGACATACGCAATACTTCTGGAGTTTGGGATCGTGTTTGCAGGTCAATGAGACATCGATGTGAGGTCTGTATTCAAGCAGGAGGTGAACATTTTGAACATATTATATAATGATAACGACCTGCGGAAAGAAAAACGTTCCGGTGAATTTCAGTGTTGTGAAGGCCATAACTCGGAAATGAAGCATTTCCGGACACATGTTGTAATGAACTATTTTGATTGTCAACATATGGGAAATACATGCCTGAAATTATGCCCCGTATTTTTTAAACGCCCTGTATATACTGTAAATTGTATAGTCGTCTGTATAGCTCAACTGATGAATTGTTTATGATTATAAATTCAATTAATCTACTCGATATGAACTGTCCATGTATTGTGGGTCCCTACCACCACGGCATGGCGCGTCCCCAGGTTGCGGATCGAAGAGACGGCCTCCAGATATGGAGGGTAGCTGCGAATATATTGAAAAAGCAGTCGCGGACAGCCGATGAGGGGTGGTCCTCCAGCTTGGGTGTTGGGCGAAGGGCTAACAACCCATCACCGTAAAAAAACAGCTTGTTACGAAATCTCAAAATAAGCCTCGGCATGGGACTGAGCAGAGTCCGTATAGGTCAGTTTCTGTCAGATGCTTTTCCAATTCACTGTGGGCTAAAGCAAGGAGATGCACTATCTCCTTTACTTTTTAACTTCGCTCTAGAGTATGCTATTAGGAAAGTCTAGGATAACAGAGAGAGTTTAGAATTGAACGGGTTACATCAAATGCTTGTCTATGCGGATGACGTGAATATCTTAGGAGAAAATCCACAAACGATTAGGGAAAACACGGGAATTTTACTTGAAGCAAGTAAAGAGATAGGTTTGGAAGGAAATCCCGAAAAGACAAAGTATATGATTATGTCTCGTGACCAGAATATTGTACGAAATGGAAATATAAAAACTGGAAATTTATCCTTTGAAGAGGTGGAAAAATTCAAATAGGCCTATCTCGGCGCAACAGTAACAAATATAAATGGTACTCTGGAGGAAATTAAACACAGAATAAATATGGGAAATGTGTGTTATTATTCGGTTGAGAAGCTTTTGTCATCCAGTCTGCTGTCAAAAAATCTGAAAGTTATAATTTATAAAACAGTTATATTACCGGTTGTTCTTTATGGTTGTGAAACTTGGACTCTCACTTTGAGACAGGAACATAGGTTAAGGGTGTTTGAGAATAAAGTGCTTAGGAAAATATTTGGGCCTAAGAAGGATGAGGTTACAGGAGGATGGAGAAAGTTACACAACACAGAACTGCACGCATTGTGTTCTTCACCTGACATAATTAGGAACAATAAATCCAGACGTTTGGGAAGGGCAGGGCTTGTAGCACGTATGGGCGAATCCGGAAATGCATATAGAGTGATAGTTGGGAGGCCGGAGGGAAAAAGACCTTTGGGGAGGCCGAGACGTAGATGGCAAGATAATATTAAAAATGGATTTGAGGGAAGTGGAAAATGACGGTAGAGACTGGATTAATCTTGCTCAGGATAGGGACCAATGGCGGGCTTATGTGAGGACGGCAATGAACCTCCGGGTTCCTTAAAAGCCAGTACGTAAGTAAGTAAGATATGAATTGTACAATTTTGTATAGCTTAACGAAAGTATGTTTGTAAATTGAATTAATCTGTTCACTGTGTATTGTATATGTTTCTATAGTTTAACTGGTGAATTGTAAATGCTTTAAATTGAATAGTAATCTGTACAGCTCAACTGATGAGTTGTTTATACTTGCAATTTGAAGTAATTTGCATGATATGCATTATCAATTTTTGTATATCTCAAATGGTTAAATTGTTTATGCTTTTATATTGAATTAACTTGTTTGCTATGTAATATATTTTGTAGCTCAACTGATGAATAATCGTTTGGGTTTGTAAATGTAATTAATCTGATTGGCTATGTACTGTATATTTTTAGTAGAGCCATCGATGTAGCTCAGTCGGCAGACTCGCTGGTCTGCTGATCCGGAGCTGCGCTCGGGCTTGGGTTGGATCCCCCGTTTGGTCTCATTGAATGGTTTCTTCCGAGGTTTTCCCCAGCCGTGGGACTGATGCCGGGTGGTCTATGGCGAGTCCTCGGCCTCACTTCACTTCACCCCCGTTTGGTCTGATTACCTGGTTGGGTTTTTTTCCGAGGTTTTCCCCAACCATAAGGCAAATGCCAGGTAACCTGTTGGCGAATCCTCGGCCTTACCTCATCTCACTACATCTCGCCAAAAAAAAAAAAAATTGATATTGTAAAAAATTGTAAAAATTGTAATTGTAATTGTTCGAATGGAGCTTCAGTCTCTTCCACGAGAAGCCTTCGGATAACTGCGTGCGATAAGGTTCATTCCACTATCGAGTGTTGTCAACATGAAACTCTGACATTTTCAAACGTTCATTCGTTGTGTGCTAACGCACTTTCCTCGTTAGGGAGGTCCTCAAGAGTGTAAAGACCAGCCACAACCTGATGACACATCCCATTATATTACGACTGGCTCGCATTAATTATTCCATAAGTCGTATTCCATCGACTTTTCGTAGCCCTATTCAGCTGTCAGCTAGTAGCGAAACATACGTTTAGCATGGATAGTTATGTATTCAAGTATAATACCCCCACACATTATGTACGATACTGAAATTTCGGTGTTTGGACATATGCTAACATAAATTATATCTTGCCAATACAAAAAAGTGTATTAGGATAATTTATATTTTCAGTAGAACGAATTATTGTCGTGAACAGTTTAAAATAAATAAAACCTTTACAGTAATTATTAGTGGGCGGATGTTGATGACCTAAAAATCTACTTAAAATGATCATTAAAATGCCCTTAAACTAATGGAAAAATGACATTTAAATATTATTCACCGTACTCGCACCACAACTTCTTAAAAATTAGTCACTTGTTTCAATGACTGCCCTGCAAATCTGGGAGAAAGGAGGCAACTTCCTGGAATTTGGCTAACAAGGAGAGGACATGTTCTGTATATCACCGAATGGAATAAGATTGTGTGAGATGAAAGTACAAGACGTATTGTTTAAAGTCATACCTGGTATGGGTGGCCAATGACCCCTCGTTTTGAAAATATTGGCCATTGTTTGTGACATACTTCCGTTAGGTGCTCAATAGGGAAGCATATGCTGAGTTGTTATCCAGGCAACCTAAGTTCGAATCTTAACTGGTCCTATTTTTTTTCTTTCAATAATGATTAATATTGTGATCACAGTAATCTATTTACATATATCATATTTCTCAATGTATTGAACGCTTCATTATGTTTTAAACAAATTATAATTAGCTAACATTGTATTATAGAGGATAAACAATGACATATTGCTCATGTAGGCAGGTAAGATGTGTCACTGGTGACTGTTCTGTTTCTGTAGCAGCTATTCCACTTCATTGTGTCCCGATTCATTATGATAAATGTCATAAAAAACACACAAAACATACGTATTTCCTGCACCATGCACAGCAAATGAAAGAAGGTTGTCCACAGTCACACACATTTTTCCGCACTTCTGCTGCGAAACAGATATCATTCACATTCACAAACACTTCTCATTCGTTTATTAATTTTGATGCATACCACGCATATTTCAACATGGCTTTGAATATAGGAGCTGACAACTGAAAGTGAATAAAAAAATTTTAAAAAATTAATAATAATAATAATAATAATAATAATAATAATAATAATAATAATAATAATATCAAGCTTTAAAAAATAAGAAGACATTAGGATTCGAACTCAAGTTGCCTGGATGACAACTCAGCATCCAACCATATGAGCTACGCCGTTACTCACTCTAATGTTTTCCTATTAGGCACCTAACGGAAGTATGTCACAAACAATAGCCAATATTTTCAAAACGAGGGGTCATTGGCCACCCATACCAGGTATGGCTTTAAACAGTACGTCTTATACTTTCATGTCACAAAATCTTATTTAATTCTGTGATATACAGAGCGTGTCCTCTCCTTGTAAGATAAAGGAAAAGAACATGCAACAAAATGAAGGTTTTAAGGGGAAACTATAGATTTTAATGATGGTTTACAATGTGTTTTAATCAGGGGTAGTCTCTGTCTTCTTCCGCTCTCCAGTTTTATTACCAGATCTTCCAGATGAGGGAGTGTGAATGACAAAATAAATTGTGGGCGCAACGTGCACTCTTGCAATCTTTGTGTTGAAAATACTGTCTACTACAATAGACATCCCTTCCGAACCATGTTGAGGACACAACGTCCTGTCCAGGACACGGTGAAAGTTCCCCTCTTTCAAATATAAATTCTAAAACGACCCTCCTACCGACAAAAGAACAGTAGGGGTCAAAGCCCTCACTTAAACTAAGCTGCTGTCAAGCATTTTATATTACTTCCGTTGTGTGAAGTGAAGCCTTCAGTGGAATGAGGGATAAACTTTGAGTTTTATAGTTTGGAACAAACTCGAAATTTTGCTGCTATTCACTTATTCAGTAGGTAATTAGTACTGCCCTATTTGCTTAGAAAAAATGATTTAACAGACCTATCTGTAAAGAAGAAAGTAAAATGCATTCCAAATGATCTACAAGTTCTTCAAAGTATTGAAAATGACCAAAAAATGCCGAAAAAAAATATAAAAATGACCTATTAGTTCAAAAACGTCAAAAAATGCAATGTAAGGAATCATTTTTTAACGTTTATATTAACATAGAAGGGATTTCTATATTAATAGGCATCGTCCTAATGTGAAAAATAAAAAGATGACTTTTCATCAACATCCGACCCCTAGTAATAATACTTAACATGTGCTATTGTCAGGAAGTGAAAAGGAAGATAGCAGGAAATAGGAATGATTAGAGAATGCTGAGTTTGCAGTGAAAGACCTGCCCTTGGACAGAAAACTATAAATGAATAAATAATAATGTTTAGAAATTTGATCCGAACAAATGTAACATTTGAAAATTGCTTTCCAGAATGAAAAGTTACATTTGTTCGGGTCAAATTTCTGCACATTTAAAGGAGAAAACTAAAATATTTTACTCATTTATGTCATAAAACAATATTTACTTACTTACTTACGGAGGTTTATTGCCGCCATCACATAAGCCCGCCATCGGTCCCTATCCTGAGCAAGATTAATCCAGTCTCTACCATTATATCTCACCTCCCTAAAATACACTTTAACATTATCTTCCCATCTACGTTTCGGTCTCCCTAAAGGTCTTTTCCCCTCCGGTCTCCCAACTAACACTCTATATGCACTTTATGGATTCGCCCATACGTGCTACATGTCCTGCCCATCTCAAACGTCTGGATTTAATGTTCCTAATTATTTAATAAGAGTCTAAAACATGTAACGTCGGGTGAAACACGCCCCCTTGTCTGGATGCAAACAACTGAACAACTATACAACTATGGCATTCACCACGACGAATTAGACTGCGTGCTCTCCCACCAACAGCATTTGCATCACAGCTTCTCCATCTCTTTTAAATTTATACATTATATTTAACATTTTAACATAGTTAATATCGAACTGTACAAATTAATTTTAATGACACGATCTAATGAGAATACTTAGCCCTTAATTGTATAAGGTTAATATCATGCTGTGCCTTCTCCTTGTCTTATATACACACGAAAATCTAGCATCAGTGTTCAGCTTTACCATGTACAGTTTACCTCAAGAGGCACGAAATTTATATAATTGTAAATGCCAGTACGTGCATTATTTACCATGTTATTAATTCCTAGATCAACTTATCACCTATTTTAAATATTGTTTGCATCTCATGCACCTGAAGATGACTTTTTAAAGTCGAAAATATTAGTGACTTCGTACTAAATATTGTGATGTAACAGATTATCTGACCTCACAAATTGAAAAGTGTATTTGACTGAAAATTTATTATTATATATAATTATTAATGTCTTTCAAAAAGTTCCTAATTATGTCAGGTGAAGAATAAAATGCGTGCAGTTCTGTGTTGTGTAACTTTCTCCATTCTCCTGTAACTTCATCCCTCTTAGCCCCAAATATTTTCCTAAGCACCTTATTCTCAAACACAATAATAAAACGTCAATACTCTAGGGGAGATTCGAACTTAAGCGTGGTTTCCCAGATTGTTATTCCTGCTGCTATTGAAGGTCGCTCCTAGACAACTAAATACATCAGGGCTAGTGAGAAAGAGGTATTCGAGCATTACATTTTATACAAGTAGGCTATTTTATTTTTACCAATGTGATATCAACTTCATTATAATTCTTTACATACTACATATAGACTGAATTGAATTACATTAGCTCATAAATTATTACTTTTTCGTGTAGACTTTATCTCAAATTAAATAAACACGAACTAGTCGTTAAAACTTAACTGAAGAATTTTGCTGGAGAATCTTTTTAAGTGTATTGTAAATATTCATAATTGAATTGGTCATTGCTAAAAGGCCCTTTCTCCGTATTTTTGCAAAAATGAGTTAACTACAGATTCAACATCCTTACACATAAACACACAATCTGTGCTAAAAGGACTTTCCTGAAGCCTTCATACACACGCACAGTTGAGCATTTCATTTTTCGTGTCATGCTAAAATGCCCTTACTCCAGGATAGAGGGCCTTCTAGCTGTGAACTTGTCATTTAGCGGTGTTTCCATCTGATGACAAACCTTTATACTTACTATACTATCAGCTATCTTCATTGTTTGAAGCGGTCTGTTTATTCTGCTCTGATCTTTATTTGTGTTTTAATACAAATTATTATATTATACGCAATTTCGGCTAATTAAAATGGAGACTGAGAGTTTGAAAAGCAAAAAGAGATGTAGTGATACTTGCAGTTGGAAACGAAATATATTAAAGAAAGCCAAAGTTAAAGACACTGAACATGTGACTTACTCTGGAGAATTGGTGGCTGAAAGACGAACTGGTGAGGATTGTAGGTAAGTTCAGAATATTTACACTGAATCACTGACGTAAATGAATATTGCACAAAAATGTTATATCCTTAGGCCACAAAAATCTTTATAGGCTATATAAAATATTTATGCATGCACAAAAATAAAGTCACTCATTAACTGGTGGCCCATGTTTTACAAAAGAGGTCTTTCTGTAGAATCTTATGGTAGAAAGGTACCTCGGTGTTCGAAGTTGTCATTCGCCCCTGCGAGTTATTATGAATATATGTACAATGCCACTCTTCCTCATATTGTTTCAACATCCAAGTTCATTGATGGTTGTATTAGGCATACCTTTGCTCTTTGTCTACCTGGAATTGAAAACGTAGTCCTTCCCCAACGTCCTACTTATGATGAATTGATTGCAATCAACCCAGACAAAAATGCAGGATATCAAGAAAATTCTATGCTACATTCCCCATGAACAGTTACCATATTATGAGAAAGTTGTAAATTCTCCACTAGCAGAACATAGAGAAAATACAGAATGAAATCGTCAAGTTAGATTTAAAACAAGGGCCTAAAACTTTGTAATACGTAATTAAAATATATTTTAAGAAGAGAAATATCCTTTTAACTTGAAATAATGGTAGTTTATTTAATTTACAATCCTGTATTTTATTACAGTACTCCATTTTTAACCAAATGTGAAATTATTTTAAGTTCACTGCTAAAAGGCCCTTAAATTTGAAATTTTAATTAATAGTATTATACAAACTACATATGACAACAAAATAAAAATTGTGCTTCCAGAAAGCACAAATATACCTTTATGATGGACAGTCACCACATTGCTCTACGAAGATTAGTATTTCTTAAAAACAGTTTTTTTCGATTTATTCAGAACTAACATTTTTGGACAAAGGGCCTTCTAGCAATGATCAATTCAATTTAAATATGTATGTCACTATTGTATTGATTAAGGCTGGTTGTGTGAAAGAGAAGGCCTAATGGCCTTAACTCTGCCAGAGAAAATAAAACATTTTATTCTAGCCACACAGTAAAATCTTTATTTTTAAGAATATGCATTATTATAAGGCCACCACGAGAAAATTCTTGACCACATTGTGTGATTCTATCTATATATCACCTGGTCTAGTGATCAAGGTTGTCTGTTATTGTTTGAAGTCCTTTAAGAGGAATCTCATGTGGATAGAGAATCTATAATGAGAGTTTTATGAATTCCGAAAACGAAGCCTCAAGTTTCCCGAGGTCGTCTGGATGTCATTTCCGATACCAATACACGAAAGTCATGTTCATATATATCAAATAGTTGAAAAGCGTACAGTGTAGGCCTACCACTCAATAGATATACAACTTTTGATCGATCCAAAATACGTTTGTGCAGATCGTGTGTATTTGCTTGGTTTCCGCACAAAACCAATCCGCGGAAAGTCTAAAATTCCACATTCAGTATTCCCAACCCAACACACATAACAATTTCACTCTTCTTACCGCTTAAGTGACATATTGATTTTACTGCTTTAGGCTTTTAACATATTATTTTTAGAGACGTTCAATATAGTAATAATCAGGGAACGGATTTATATGGACTAAAAATATATGAAATATGTAAATATATATGTAGTTATTTTTACCAAAATATGGAATTAAATATGGATTTTTACCAAAATATGGAATTAAATATGGACTTAAAATTATAAAAAAATGACTATGTACGTTAAATATTGGTACATTTTAATCAAACTAAACAAAAAATATAATGGACGTACCTTATCTTCCAATGTAGTTTCAACAAAACACAATTTTTATTGTCTGTTACCATAACAATAGGTTACAAACATTTCTTTCAAGTGCTGAAAAGTGAATCTTCTTCTATTGTCTCTGAGGATAGATTTATACTGACTAAAAGAGCGTTCGACGTCACAAGAAGTAACTGGTACATAATTCAATTTCACAATGTCTGCTGGGGATAAGTCCAAGTTAATCTTCACTGTTGATTCACCACTCATCACAGTAACAACCTTTTGTAGTTCTTCATATCCAGGGTTTTTTGAAAGTACAGTGTCCACCTTAGCTCTTACTGCATCTGCAACTTTACCTCTACCACGATTCAGTTGTTCCACAGTACTATTTATAATTTCAAAACTTTCAGATAGTGAAAGGTGCCTATTTTGGAGACTTTTGAGCGTTTTTATGATGCATGAAAATGTATGCTGAATGTGAGCTAAGTCATTCTTCACACTTATGTCACAGGTAACTGTTTTCGCAGTATCAATTGAGACTGCATCTTCAGAGTCCAATGCAAGGAGAACATTGTTAATAGAGTCTATATGTTCGGCATAATATTCAACTGCTTCTAGCCATGTACCCCATCTAGTTAAAATTGGCTTTGGTGGCAATGGAATTTCAGGGTACATTTCTTTCAACACGTTAACTCTACTGGGAGCTTTGAGAAATACTTTTTTCACTGATGAAATCAACAAATCTACTTTAGGGAAATTGTCTCTGACCACTTCTGCCACACGATGAAATGCATGCGCCACACAAGTAAAATGAGTCAATTTAGGATATACAACAGATAATGCTTGTCCAGCTTTGACCATATAAGGGGCAGCATCGCTAATAAAGAATAACACATTATCGTACATAATACCCTTTGGCCACAGGATACCCATAGCTTCGTTGAACAGTTTAACTATAGTTTTGTTATTGCACTTTTCTAGAACATCACAATGTAAAAGAATTCGTTCAGAATATTGTTCACTTAACAAACCGATAACTACATTACCAACAAGTCTACCTTCTTTGTCGGGAGTCTCATCAATGGAAACCCAAATTGAACTATCTTTAATTTCATCTCTTATCTTCTGTATTGTCTCATCGTAGATGGATGGAGCATACGTCTTCCTAAGTGTTGACTCATCCGGGATTGTATGTTGAGTATATTTTTCAAGGAATTCCCTGAAGACCTTATTCTTTAGTTTGTAGAGAGGCATATCAGCAGAGATGAGAGAACGGCACAGGTCGATGTTAAACTCAGATCTTACATTCGATGTTGTTGGTTGTGTTAAAAACAATTGTCTCTGCTTGGAATTTAGTTGTTTGTTGGCCTGATGTTTACTAGTTGTAATGTGTTGTTGCACCAGGAACTTTTGTGTAGATGATACTGCACACTGACACAAATTACAAAATAATATTTTATTGTCAGTTGATAAACCATCTTCTTTAAATTCTGAAATGTAACTTGTTAGTTTTGATTTTAAATTGACTGAATGACGTACTTTTGGCATATTTACCGTCTTTATAGTATGATTTACAAAACTGAACCTATGTGTACTCTGACTGGCATTTAACTGTTGAGCTGCACAACTGAAGTCTGTTAAAAATTTTAAATTAAATTAATACAGTTTTGTAACTTACTTTCCCATTGTTGATAGGACTGCTAATTTTCAAATAACTCTGATGTTAAAGGGATTACTGAACATGTGTTTAAATCTCTATTGTTGAAATGTATTTTTAAAAGTTAATGGAATTTTGTTTTGTTTTATTGTTAAACCTAATATAATATGGACTGTTTTATATGAAATATGGAAAATATATGGAAATTAACGAAAATATGTACTAAACTCTAAAATATGGAAAAATATGGAAAATAAAAGTAGGATTTTTCAACCCTACACATTGTGAAACATAAAGATAATGCAAAATATAAATTATATTAGCTTTATAAGTAAATATGTATTTACATATAAATCCTTTCCCTGGTAATAATTATAAATTGGAAACTTACCACTGCAATTTCACCTAAATTGCACTGTTAACTATTGTTTTTAAATATTTGCAAAAATTAAGTAAACTCTACAACTCCACTAAAGTTACTGCATTCGTGATGCAAGTAACATTAAGGAAGCCCTGAAAAAATAAAAAAGATTCCAGACTCATCATAGACTGGGGAGGGGGGGGGAAGACAAACGTATATCACGGCCTGCTGGAGTGCTGGAGTATAGTAAACACAGAAAATATTTTAAAGCAACAATGTTGAAGATAGATATTTTTGTTTTGGAAATTTGCCGTCATTGAACAGAAACCAAGATGGAGATTTAATTGCAACTAATTAGAAATTCCTCTTTCAGGTATGTAATAAACGATCTTCGCACAAAATAATATACGATACACGAGCGGTATGTTTTCTTTCAATTCTCGGAAATTAAAAAAGCTCAACTACGTTTCGCTTTTTGAAACTTTTTCCTCGAACATGAAAACTTCAACATACCGCTCTTGTAACGCATATTACAATTTTACTCTTTTATAGTAATTTACGTATTTAAAAGTACAGCAGTGATACAATCTTTTGGTCACTGTAATTAACGCAATTAAATGCGACAGATAAGAATACACAATACAATTTCACACAATAATCACAATTAATAATAAAACATAAATAAAATACCTAATTTTGCAATACAACCTACATATGTATAGGTCCTACATAAGTTTCAATAGTCTTTCACTTTACTCTCATCTCACTCACTGTAGTTGCACTATGACGCATTTCACTGACACTTTAGGACACATTTCACTGACACTCTATAACACATTTCACTGACACTATAGAACACATTTCATTGACGCTATAAATTATCACTGATCAGAACTATTCACTGCACTGTAAAACCATAACTTCACTTCACTGACTCACCTCGCTTCACTGATACAACAGTTCAAATAAGTCAAATAATTACACCCTTATGCATACTTATAAACAGAACTACATTTAAGCTAAACATTTCTAGTCTAAGGCCCTCTTACACGCTATTTTTAAATAATTTACAATTCAAACCAAGGAAGTAACTCGTCAGGCTAAATAAATACAGGTCACCTTAAAAAATTAATGAAGAAAAACTCAGGAAAACTAGCTCGACTGAAGACAGAAGAGGCAGTAAGTTTAATTGTGTCCCTACAATTCATGAGGTTGCACGCATGGGCCCTCGAAATGAATAATGTTTCTTTTTATATTTGACTTATTTTAAATTAAATTGTAATTGTATATATTTGACCATGTCTATGCATATATCATGCCTTCGACAATAAAGTTAAAAATAAAAAATGATAATCCATGTAGTGTATGCCATGTGTAAAGCGATCGGTCTGGAAGTAAATCCCGAAAAGACAAAGTATATGATTATGTCTCGTGACCAGAATATTGTACGAAATGAAAATATAAATATTGGAGATTTATCCTTCGAAGAGGTGGAAAAATTCAAATATCTTGGAGCAACAGTAACAAATATAAATGACACTCGGGAGGATATTAAACGCAGAATAAATATGGGAAATGCCTGTTATTATTCGGTTGAGAAGCTCATCCAGTCTGCTGTCCAAAAATCTGAAAGTTAGAATTTATAAAACAGTTATATTACCGGTTCTTCTGTATGGTTGTGAAACTTGGACTCTCACTCTGAGAGAGGAATATAGGTTAAGGGTGTTTGAGAATAAGGTGCTTAGGAAAATATTTGGGGCTAAGCGGGATGAAGTTACAGGAGAATGGAGAAAGTTATACAACACAGAACTGCACGCATTGTATTCTTCACCTGACATAATTAGGAACATTGCATCCAGACGTTTGAGATGGGCAGGGCATGTGGCACGTATGGGCGAATCCAGAAATGCATATAGAGTGTTAGTTGGGAGACCGGAGGGAAAAAGACCTTTAGGGAGGCCGAGACGTAGATGGGAGGATAATATTAAAATGGATTTGAGGGGGGTTGGGGTACGATGATAGAGACTGGATTAATCTTGCATAGGATAGGGACCGATGGCGGGCTTATGTGAGGGCGGCAATGAACCTTCGGGTTCCTTAAAAGCCATTTGTAAGTAAGTAAGTAAGTGTATGCCTCTTAGGCCTATGTCATCATTATGGAAAAAAAAAAAAATTAAAAGTGAATAATAAAAATCGATAAAGTACTGTATTAGTGAATAAAATATAAATCACATTTACATAGAGTTTTGTTATAGTCTGGTTTGGGAGGACCTTGAATCTAAATTTGCGGAGAATCACACTGATCTAAGAATAATTTGTATGCAAAAAATAAAACAAGAAACGAAAAGGCGAAATCAGAACTTTTTAGTACTCTACGTATAGGCTCAGAATTTATATCTCCTAATGCAACAAGAAAACCTTGGATGTCTGGATCGGTATGGATTTCTGCGGTCTTGAATATGCACGATGATCTCATGGTCAAGCTGTTACGTGCCTCGCATCATTGCATGTATAATTGCCTCCCCATCAGGCCACATTTCGACCGAAATCTACAGATATTATCTGATAATGACTGCTCTATATACAGAAGATTGTTCCCTTGTAATAAATGTGAGCAATGGAAACTTGAATCACGCTTACAGAGCGTGGGAATACACAGTATATCGGTTCTTGCCTTCGATCTGTCGGAGCTTCCTTAGAAGATCACAACAAATACTGGCATTTTTCTCACATCGTTACACAACGGAAGGTAGAGTACTTTAAGTAAACAAATATTAAATAAGGGTAAATTTTAAACAACTTTCCCTTACGATTTAGCATTTCATGTTGATTTTCGTGCATGTAGCGGCTTAGATGATGCTTGCAATCATAGTTTTTTTTGCTATCATGCGAACCACAAGTTACAGCAGACGTATCGTGTGAAGATCTACCGGGTGTTAAAAAAGTATCCAATATTTTAGGAGGTGATAGTATGCATCAAAACAAAAAAGTCTAATAAACATGGGTCCTACAACACATACTTTCTGAGATCTGAGCACTTGTTCACAGGAGGTGCTCAATGTGACGTACATTTATGGCAATGCATTCCTCTGTCCTACAATACAGCAGACTACCAAATAATCATAGAGTAATTGATGGAATACTGATACGTCGCAAGGAATACTTAAAACAAAAGTTTCGTTGCGGATATGAGCGGAGTTCAGCAGAGATGGTGTTGTGAATTTTCGTAATCAGCATATGTGGGCTGATGAAAATCCCCATGCAGTTGAAGAAACAAGGCATCAGCACCGATTCTCAATCAACGTATGGGCAGCGTTCTTGGTGATAGATTAAGGGCCATTCGTGCTACCACAGAGATTAACTGGGGCTCGCTATCAGGACTTTCTTATTAACGCATTGCCTACCTTGCTGGAGTATGTGCCATGTCAGCAAAGGCTACAGATGTGGTTCATGCATGATGGCACACCACCACATTTTTTCCGCAATTAGCGTGAACACCTGACGCTGGCATTTCAGGACCACTGGATTGATTGGGGAGGCCCCACACCTTGGCCTGCTCGTTCCCCAAATCTAAATCCCCTAGACTTCTGATTATCAAGAACAACCAGGTCAATTTCAACGACTGTGTGATTTCTTATGCCGAAGGGCAGAGGAATGCATTGCCATGAATGGACGTCACATTGAGCACCTCCTATGAACAAGCGTTCAGATCTCAGAAAGTATGTGTTGTAGGACCCATGTTTATTACACATTATTTTCTTCTTTTGATGCATACTATCACCTCTTAATATTGGATACTTTTTAACACCCTATATAGTTAGATTGGGAGTAAAATAAATCAAGATTGATTATATTTTACATATTTTTTGTTTTTTAGGGTTTACATTTGTGCTTTACTTTTAAAGAGACCTATTACTGTCGGATAATACCAAAAATATAAAAAGAAAAATTGAAATAGAAAAGAAAAATGAAAAGAAGAGAAAGAAAATAAAAAATATGAGAAGAGAAGAGAAGAGAAGAGAAGAGAAGAGAAGAGAAGAGAAGAGAAGAGGGGAGGGGACGAGACGAGAGGAGAGGAGAAGAGAGAAGAGAGAAGAGAAGAGAGAAGAGAAGAGGGGAGGGGAGGGGACGAGACGAGACGAGAGAAGAGAAGAGAAGAGAAGAGAAGAGAAGAGAAGAGAAGAGAAGAGAAGAGAAGAGAAGAGAAGAGAAGAGAAGAGAAGAGAAGAGAAGAGAAGAGAGGAGAAGAGGGAAGAGGGAAGAGGGAAGAGGGAAGAGGGAAGAGGGAAGAGGGAAGAGGGAAGAGGGAAGAGGGAAGAGGGAAGAGGGAAGAGGGAAGAGAGAAGAGAGAAGAGAGAAAAGGGAAGGGAAGAGAAGAGAAGAGAAGAGAAGAGAAGAGAAGAGAAGAGAAGAGAAGAGAAGAGAAGAGAAGAGAAGAGAAGAGAAGAGAAGAGAAGAGAAGAGAAGAGAAGAGAAGAGAAGAGAAGAGAAGAGAAGAGAAGAGAAGAGAAGAGAAGAGAAGAGAAGAGAAGAGAAGAGAAGAGAAGAGAAGAGAAGAGAAATAAATGCAAGAATTATGCAAAAAAAAGATTAAAAAAGCAATGGAGAAAATAAGCAAAGAAACGAAGAAAATAAAAAAAAAATAATGAAGAACCAAACTCAGGAATAAATAAACGAAATCATTTTGAAATACCTTGGTACGTAATTATGTGCACAGACTTTAGATGTCCTCATTACCACAGCTTGTCGCACACATTAGGTACTAATGCAACCAAACTTGTTATTAATAAAACATTTATTAAAATAACTGAAAGGTTATTTATTTATAACATTTATTTCTTTAACACTGATTGCATTTGGGAACCGAGGTAGCGTCGCAGTTAAGGCGTAACTCTGCAAGTCGAAAGGTCGCGGGTTCGTTTCCCGGTGAGGTGATGGATTTTTCCATTGATCTAATTCTTCCAGCCGCATTATGGCCCTGGGTTTACTCTGCCTCTGACCTAATAATAGCAGGAATTTCCCATATTTATCCTGCGTTGAATTCCCTCTCGAGTGTCATTTATATAGTGCGATCGAAAAGTTCCTCCGCAGCTCTATTAGTTCTAGTAATCCTAAAATACAACCCTGTAGAAAGTTGGTACTCCCCCATTCATTCCGGTTTGACAACCTCACACTCTCAGTTCATCATATGCTTAGCGGCCAATGCTGCCACTTGAATTCTCTACCTGGTGGATTCTCGGCTACACAACCACTGCGGAGAGACTTCTCGATCGCACTGTATTTCTTACTATTGCTCCAAGGTATCTGAATATTCCAATTTTTATTTTTCCATTTCGCACTATATTCTGGTCACGAGACATAATCATATATTTGCTCTTCCGGTATTTACTTCTAAACCTAACTCATTACTTGCTTCAAGTAAAATTATCGTTTTCTCTAATAGGCTGGTTTGTGGATTTTTTCTTAACATAGTAGTAGTAGTAGTAGTAGTAGTAGTAGTAGTAGTAGTAGTAGTAGTAGTAGTAGTAATAGTAGTAGTTTTAATTTGCCTGGCAGAGTTAAGGCCATGAGGCCTTCTCTTCCACTCAACCAGGTTTCAATAATATACATGGAATACAAAATTAGATTACAAAACAACACAAAAGAAGATACCTTAGAAATTACATAAAATATAGTAGAAAATTACAAATAGTCAAGAACAGTTACATAATATAAAATTACAAATAGTCAAGATCAGTTACATAATATAAAATTACAAATAGTCAAGATCAGTTACATAATATAAAATTACAAATAGTCAAGACCAGTTACATAATATAAAATTACAAATAGTCAAGACCAGTTACATAATATAAAATTACAAATAGTCAAGATCAGTTACATAATATAAAATTACAAATAGTCAAGATCGGTTACATAATATAAAATTACAAATAGTCAAGATCAGTTACATAATATAAAATTACAAAAAGTCAAGATCAGTTACATAATATAAAATTACAAATAGTCAAGATCAGTTACATAATATAAAATTACAAATAGTCAAGATCAGTTACATAATATAAAATTACAAAAAGTCAAGATCAGTTACATAATATAAAATTACAAATAGTCAAGATCAGTTACATAATATAAAATTACAAATAGTCAAGATCAGTTACATAATATAAAATTACAAATAGTCAAGATCAGTTACATAATATAAAATTACAAATAGTCAAGATCGGTTACATAATATAAAATTACAAATAGTCAAGATCAGTTACATAATATAAAATTACAAATAGTCAAGATCAGTTACATAATATAAAATTACAAATAGTCAAGATCAGTTACATAATATAAAATTACAAATAGTCAAGATCGGTTACATAATATAAAATTACAAATAGTCAAGATCAGTTACATAATATAAAATTACAAATAGTCAAGATCAGTTACATAATATAAAATTACAAATAGTCAAGATCAGTTACATAATATAAAATTACAAATAGTCAAGATCGGTTACATAATATAAAATTACAAATAGTCAAGATCAGTTACATAATATAAAATTACAAATAGTCAAGATCAGTTACATAATATAAAATTACAAATAGTCAAGATCGGTTACATAATATAAAATTACAAATAGTCAAGACCAGTTACATAATATAAAATTACAAATAGTCAAGATCAGTTACATAATATAAAATTACAAATAGTCAAGATCAGTTACATAATATAAAATTACAAATAGTCAAGATCAGTTACATAATATAAAATTACAAATAGTCAAGATCGGTTACATAATATAAAATTACAAATAGTCAAGATCAGTTACATAATATAAAATTACAAATAGTCAAGATCAGTTACATAATATAAAATTACAAATAGTCAAGATCGGTTACATAACATAAAATTACAAATAGTCAAGATCAGTTACATAATATAAAATTACAAATAGTCAAGATCAGTTACATAATATAAAATTACAAATAGTCAAGATCGGTTACATAGTATAAGGACAATATAAAATAAAGTAGAAAATTACATATAATCAAAATCAGTTACATAACATAAGGGGAATAGACACACACACAAACACAATTTATAAGACCTAAAATGCTCGAGATAAATTCGACGATTAATTCACTTGAGATATATTATACAGTTAATATACTAATAGGAGAATACATAGGGTTACAAGACATAAAATGTTGATTAGCAAAGTCGTACTAAATGGCATACAAATACAAATGATTAAGTAATATATCAAGATAATAAAAAAAGGAAAAAAAAAAAAGAGAAAGGAGAAAAAAATAACAACTTGGTCATTTAAGACTATTTATAGACTTCCGCAAGAGACTAGTTCTGTTCAATAAAAACATTTCTAAGTAGAATGTACTTAAAAGATTTTAGACTCCGACTGCTCCTGATTTCCTGTCATATTCACGTTATCCGCATAGACAAGCAGCTGATGTAACCCGTTCAATTCGAAACCCTCTCTGTTATCCTCGACTTTCGTTATGCCATATTCTAGAGCAAAGTTAAAAAGTAAAGGTGACAGTGCATCTCCTTGCTTTAGCCCACAGTGAATTAGAAAAGCATCAGACAGAAACTGGCCTATATAGAATAAACATGACACTTGGTTACAAAATGAAAAAGGGATGTAGAATAAAACTTAGTTACACATTTGTGTTTAGTGGACTGTGGCTATGCTGAATAGCTTTCACATTTGGTAGCATGTATTATGTACACCCTGTAGATTTCAATTAAAGAACTAAAAATTAATTTAAAATTAAAAAAAGAACGAAGAAGCAGGAAATTACGGAAGCTGCACGTGATAGTGTACTACGCCATTAGCGTTTTGCAGGAGAACATTTAAGCATACAAATTTGCGCAGGAAGCTGAGCATTCCTATGAAGAGAAAGTTTGCAAACTTACATTTAGCTACATGATAAGATAGGGCCGCAATTTATGAAAACCCGACTCATTAGCTTAATTTTTCGTGCCGTGTGGGTCGGAGTGCAGGAACATTCGCAGACCGGGTGTCTCGCTGCAACCTTGGGAGGAACGGAAACGAGTTAGCGTGCAGCTCATCAGAGAGCGGGTCAGTCGAAACGACTTGTGTAGGTGTTAGGAGAACAAACTGCATCTCTTGGGGCACGGCGGGCAAGGTCAATTGCCACATTCTGTCGTCTATGAATGTGCACTGATTTACAAGTTTATCGAGGATCATATTTTGTCTATGAAGCTACTTATAAATCAATAATAATAATAATAATAATAATAATAATAATAATAATAATAATAATAATAATAATAATAATAATACTTACTTACTGGCTTTTAAGGAACCAGGAGGTTCATTGCCGCCCTCACATAAGCCCGCCATTGGTCCCTATCCTATCCATTCTCTATCATCATATCCCACCTCCCTCAAATTCATTTTAATATTATCATCTTATCTATGTCTCGGCCTCCCCAAAGGTCTTTTTCCCTCCGGCCTCCCAACTAACACTCTATATGCATTTCTGGATTCGCCCGTACGTGCTACATACCCTGCTCATCTCAAACGTCTGGATTTAATGTTCCTAATTATGTCAGGTGAAGAATACAATGCCTGCAGTTCTGTGTTGTGTAACTTTCTCCATTCTCCTGTAACTTCATCCCTCTCAGCCCCAAATATTTTCCTAAGCAACTTATTCTCAAACACCCTTAACCTATGTTCCTCTCTCAAAGTGAGAGTCCAAGTTTCACAACCATAAAGAACAACCGGTAATATAACTGTTTTATAAATTCTAACTTTCAGAATTTTTTACAGCAGACTGGATGATAAAAGCTTTTCAACCGAATAATAACAGGCATTTCCCATATTTATTCTGTGTTTAATTTCCTCCCGAGTGTCATTTATATTTGTTACTGTTGCTCCAAGATATTTGAACTTCTCCACCCCTTCAAAAGATAAATTTCCAATTCTTATATTTCCATTTCGTACAATATTCTGGTCACGAGACATAATCATATACTTTGTCTTTTCGGGATTTACTTCCAAACCTATCTCTTTACTTGCTTGAAGTAAATTCCCGTGTTTTCCCTAATCGTTTGTGGATTTTCTCCTAACATATTCAAGTCATCCGCAAAGACAAGCAGCTGATGTAACCCGTTCAATTCCAAACCCTCTCTGTTATCCTGAACTTTCCTAATGGCATATTCTAGAGCAAAGTTAAAAATTAAAGCTGATAGTGCATCTCCTTGCTTTAGAATAATAATAATAATAATAATAATAATAATAATAATAATAATAATAATAATAATAATAATAATCACCAGGGAGCGAAACTTGTTACCCGATGGAAGAGGGGCGAGTGGTTTCAGATTAACTGTGTTCTAGAGTCCCTTCTGTCTACAATAGCAGGCGGCGTGGGTCGTGCCCCGTTGAACTACTGTGCCTTAGTTGTTCGGTGTTTACTTGCTTTGTGTGTTACAGTCGGCGAGTAACTTTTCTGTAATTGTTTTTTTTACGACGCTTTATCAACAGCGACGAGTAACTTACAGACGTGTGCAAATTATTAGACTCAAACGATAATATCTGCAGTGCTCGGGAAAAGTAACAAAAGTCAGTATCCACAAACATGTTTTAACAATTTATTGACAACTGACGGAACATCTGCTCGCTTGGGAAAAGAGACATAGTCTAAGTATTTCTCCCATTACAATAATGCATACAGAAGAAAATCAAATCGACATAAACCAGTGTAAAGACAGTTTTTTTTTCCTTCTCCTGTAAAATTAACATTTTTGACTTGTGCCACTTTTCCCGAGCACTACAAATATATATGAATCAAGTAACATTTATTCTACAAAAGCCATTTATTACACTCCATTTGCAACAATTAATATTTAGTGTGAAACCCTTTGTTCTTTATCATCAATTTTATGCGGTTCGGCATGCTGTTCATGAGATTTTCAGATTGTTTTTTGATGTCTTCATCCCTGTGCCACATTTGGATAAGTGCTTCTATGAGGTCCACCTTGAAGGTAATCGTCGTCTTTTTTTAGTTTTCTCTTTACGATAAACCAATGATTTTCAATTGGATTTGCGTCTGGGCTGTTACCTGGCCACGGAAGGACGTCTTCATTATTTTCAGCCAGAAAGTTAGTTACTGATCTGGCTTTGTGATAGATGAAGACACATTCACCATCAGGGAACCAGTCTCTCATTTGTGAAAAAATTAGGGTTTCTAGGACTTTTTTCCACTGATCCTGTCGCATAGAGTCTGTGGGTGGGTGCCGTTATTGAGGCCCCACGTTGGACGCCATTTGTGGGTGAGTGGTTATTGTGACCACACGTTGGGCGCCATTTGAGGGTGGGTGCGTCTCGATGTTGCGTGAGATTCACTCAGGGTAGCCGAGGTACGGTTGCGGTGCAGGTTGATGTCGGGAATAATACCAAGCCGGCTACTTAAATAAAAGGCAGCGTAAACTTCAAAACTATAAGTTTATTGTCGTATCCACTTGGTAAACCCTAGAATATGTATTTCCGGCTGACATATAATTCAATCGTTGGTCGCACTTCTGTATCGACTCTATGGCGGCTCTGAATAAGCTCTATCCGATACTACAAATTCAATACTCTGTCGAGTACACTATGACACGAAGCGAAATAGTAGTCCTGTCGACACCAAACGAAGTAGTTATTCTGCCCTGAATGTAGGGCCGCCGACACGATGTAAAGTTGTTTTGATGATCTCCGCTCCGAAGCGGAATAGTAGTCCTCATCTCCGCTCCCCGTCACCCTTATTTATAAAAACCTATCCTACGCTAAAACTAACTATCCTATTGGTTAAAAACTACGTCACTAACTGGCCTAAAATCTATTCCCTATTGGTCCAAAGTGACCTCATAAGCTGGACCAAGATCTCTTCTTATTGGGCGCGAAATATGTCATCTCTAAATTTAAACTTTGGATTTCCCATAACATCTAATTAGTTTGCATATCTCACAAGAATACCCGTTCTTTGGAAAACCCAAGCTTGGCAGTATCTTTCCCACGGGTCTAGTCCGACTCCGGCTTTTATGCTTCATCGAGTCTATACGAAACCCCGCTCAAGGTGGCCCTAAATCTGTCCGATGCTGACAAGTGACGAAACACCTGTGTGAGGAAGCTAATTCTAACGAAGTCGCCAGAACATCCCCGCGAATACATGTAATAAAAATATGGAGATATCACTTCGCTAATAAATCGGTCTCTCCCTCTCCTAATTACTGCTTCAAGTCCTACAGAATTATTTTGTGGCCAGCAATTCATGATAATTTATGAAAATGTAAAACATGTAATCCGCGTGTTTCAAATCCTGCTTGGCCTAATAATTACTATGTTATGTTCTTATTCGGTTTTTTTTCCAGCTGAAAGGCGAATATCAGACTATCACATGACAAATCTCGAATTAATCTCACCGTAATATCAATTCCGCCGACGGTAGATAACCTCACTATGATGCTACGATTTTATACAGTTGTGGTGCCGTTCTGAAAGTGACATGGGCAAATAACAGTCCACTTAGCAGTGATTCAGTGCGTGAGTTTTCAGCAATAATATCTAAAATTTTGAAGTTTTATTAGTTTTGACAGTCTCCCTGTGGAAAGAGGATAGGGGTTTTTGTTTATAATTCAATTATTAAAACAATTGAATTTACATTAGTTGTGGTACCGGTAACTAAGTCACTGTAAAAAAATTAGTAGAAAAAAATATTTTTCATTTTTAGTCATAATTTCCTTATCACTGTAAATAAATACAGGGACATCATTTTATTTTTACTCTAATTTTTATTGTACCTCAGTTTTTGAATGTACTTCACTCCTACCCCTTCTATTAATGAAGATCAACCGTCCTCCACACAGATCCAAGACAGCATATATAGTCATAGTAACCTTACGGTCATAGTAAAAAAATACGTTCCAAAAATATGTTCGCGTTTTCCAGTGACGAAGAGCTTTCAATATTGAATCATTTTCGCATAGGTACTGTCGTCCATTTGCCTAAGTCGTATCCCGGTTTCCTCCACCAGTTTTATTCGTCAGCTAGTGGCTAGGCTGTCTTAGCTCTTTTCTGAGAACATTAATTTCCGTTAGGAATTGGACGTCTACGTAATATTATACCCATACAACTGTTCAAAATAACTTAAATAAAAGGGCCTAGATAAGTAATTAACTGTCACGTGATTTCCTCCCTTTCTACGATCCTACGACATAACCACTTGGACGGACAATGGATAGTATGACTGAATAATTTTATCTTTTCGGATCGGGCAGAAGTGAAGATTGAATTTACAGTACGTAAGGTACTCTTTTATATAGTAGGTACAGAATTATTTCAACGTGAGTTACTAGTACGAAGGACGAAACTGGTAATTGGGATTAGGTACAGTAGTCTATAGTGCGATAATATGCACATTAGAACTGAAGCCTGTATCGAAATGAAGGGCCACCATTTTAAAAAATGTGTTTAAATATCCATATTATGATTTTTTTCAATTTAACTTCATTCTCTATATTGTACGCTAATGTGCTGTAGACAGTATAATATACACTGCATAATGAATACGTTCGCATGGACAGCTCAGTTCGTGAGTAAAAACATTTATTGTTAATACTGTACTGTATTTTGATTAAACAAAAACCTAATGAAAATTATCAAACTCAAAAGCGCGATATTTCCTAGTTTACGTAAATGGAGAACTACTTTTCTTCCCTCCTATACCTAGTAAAGTGATTTGTTTGTATATTAAGCCAGTATCATCGAACTCCAGTCGTGGAAGGGGGTAGCAAACGGCGTTGATCCAGAGGTATAGCCAAGTTAATATTAAAAATGTTGGTAAAAATAAAATTATGTCCCTGCATATATTTCAAGTGCCGAGGACAGCTTCGACATCGGACTCGCTCTGACAAACCGTAAAAAATGTGTAGTTGATGTGTAGCATAAATAATTTAATCTACATATCCATTTCAACATGTGCTTCATTTTATCGCATTAGTGTGAAAAGGCATTTCATTACGACATTTTTATGAGTTTCACATCTATACTAATAATAAATCTGTAGCCGAAATTTTTCTAGTAATTTTCGATTTTCCAAAAATAATTGGTCCTAACATATATAATCAACCATCCTGAAACAGAAAATCGCATTTTTGAAATTTTTGTTTGAATGTCTGTCTGTATGTTTGTTACCTTTTCACGCGATAATGGCTGACCCGACTTATATGAAAATTGGAATATAAATTAAGTTCGTTGTAACTTAGATTTTAGGCTATATGGCATTCAAAATACTTTATTTAAAAGGGGAGTTATAAGGGGGACTGAATTAAATAAATCGAAATATCTCGCTTATTATTGATTTTTGTGAAAAATGTTACATAACAAAAGTTTCTTTAAAAATGATTTCCGATAAGTTTTATTCTTTACAAAATTTTGATAGGACTAATATTTAATGAGATAAATGAGTTTTAAAATTAAAATAACGCCATCTAAGACAGTGGAATGAATTAAGAACAAATGACTTCGTCTATAAGGGGCCTTGGACAACAACAATCGAAACAGGGGCCTTGGACATCAACAATCGAAAGCTATTAAACATAGCCTACAGAGAATGTTTCTGTGTTTGTATGAAGTAATATCAGAAGCTAAATTAACCGATTTGTATAATTAATTATTATTTCACCATTGAAAAATGTAGTTTCTCTAGATGGACATAATGCTATAATGTTATTACAGTAACGTCTGAGTAAATCGAGGACAGGTAAGATTAAAATAGCTTCTTATGCACAGAAAATTTGATAGGCTATTTTGTACATTCGTTTTCTGTATTTCTTAAAATAATATTTATGTACACTCATTTTAATCTCAGAGAATTAACGAACAACGAGAGTGTATTGATTTAGTATGCAGTAATAGTACGTTAGCTTAGCAATCCATTATTTTGTAATTCAAATTTTAACTATGCTCAATTGAATCGTGTTAAAATATATAAAATATATATGCAATAAATGGAATGCAAAAGAATTGGGTAATGAGCGAAGCAGATTATCTTGCGCTGTTGTAAAAGTTGTTCCCTGGATCAAACGTCCTATTTTAATTATGTAATTACTTTATATTTATTTCTTACAGGTGCAGCGGAGCGCACGGGTACGGCTAGTTACGTAATAAAAAAGATAAAGAATTTTACCGACAATAAGTGTTACTTACTGTAGTTCTTTTAATCTAGTAACTGTCTATCTTCTTCTACCTTACAGAGTCGAGGTTTTATTTTTCTTTGGCCTACTACATGTTAGACGGACATACAAGAAGGTAATCTCAAGTCTTCGACATATAAAAATGCATACCAACACAATGGCAATAGATAAAACATCCATGTCCTAAAAATAGAATTCGAACACAACCGTGATCTTCATCTAACGCCACAGTTGCTCCTTAACTGCCGCGTACAACTCAGCAATATCTGAATTATTACGATTTTTTATGTGTTAGAGAAGATAAAAAGTTATGACTGCATTGATATTTCAAACAGACCCATAAAGGCGGTACGTGTTGTTGCTATAGAGAATTTCTCCTTTGCTGAGCAAGGTTAGCCTGTCAGATTTCTCTGAGACAAGTGATAAAGTTCCTCATGGCTTTCTTCACTTAACAATAGAACTGCCAGGGAGTAGGTCAGGGTCAATTCGCTTTAACAAGTAAACAAACCGTCACTCATAATCACCGCGGATTTTTAATTCTACAGCTTTTACAACAGAGTACAATAATCAATAAAGTTAATGCCAGGTACATATTATTTTTCGTCTAGAACTTTGTCTCATCAAATATTAAATATAAGATTCCTAATAAAGTTTCATCATTTTCTGTATAGTAAACTAGCGGTTTCAATATTTAGCTATATACGGAAAGAAATGTATGTATTTCGCTACTGCATGTGCAAAATTTAGTAACAGCATGATAATTTTAGTAGTAGTAGTAATAATAATAATTACTTACTGGCTTTTAAGGAACCCGCAGGTTCATTGCCGCTCTCACATAAGCCCGCAATTGGTCCCTATCCTGAGCAAGATTCATCCATTCTCTATCATCATATCCCACCTCCCTCAAATACATTTTAATATTATCTTCCCATCTACGTCTCGGCCAACCCTAAAGGTCTTTTTCCCTCCGGCCTCCCAACTAACACTCTATATGCATTTCTGGATTCGCCCATACGTGCTACATGCCCTGCCCATCTCAAACGTCTGGATTTAATGTTCCTAATTATGTCAGGTGAAGAATACAATGCTTGCAGTTCTGTGTTGTGTAACTTTCTCCATTCTTCTGTAACTTCATCCCTCTTAGCCACAAATATTTTCCTAAGCACCTTATTCTCAAACACCCTTAATCTCTGTTCCTCTCTCACAGTGAGAGTCCAAGTTTCACAATCATAAGGAACAACCGGTAATATAACTGTTTTATAAAGTCTAACTTTCAGATTTTTCGACAGCAGACTGGATGATAAAAGTTTCTCAACCGAATAATAACAGGCATTTCGCATATTTATTCTGTGTTTAATTTCCTCCCGAGTATCATTTATATTTGTTACTGTTGCTCCCAGATATTTTAACTTCTCCACCTCTTCAAAAGATAAATTTCCAATTTTTATATTTCCATTTCGTACAATATTCTCGTCACGAGACATAATCGTATACTTTGTCTTTTCGGGATTTACTTCCAAACCTATCTCTTTACTTGCTTCCAGTAAAATTCCCGTGTTTTCCCTAAATGATTATAATAATAATAATAATAATAATAATAATAATAATAATAATAATAATAATAATAATAATAATCCGTGATGCCGATCATCCAACCAGAAAAGCATCTTATAAAGTGAAAAATACCTCGAAATATTGTCTAAATCATATAAACAATTTTTGTTACGTCTATGGTTAGTTAACTTTGAAAGCACATAGGCGAATTTTACTTTACTAGTTAAAAGAGCTTACGGGTGTTATTTTGATTGCAAAATAAATTAGGATAGGAACTGGGCCCCTGAAATCTGTTGTGCTCCATGTATAGGGCCTACTTTCCGCCTGGGATCTGCAAGTTTGAGTGACGTCACGCAGTGGGTAGAAACAGTAGGGGAGTAGTGGGTACAGTGAGACACAAAATATTAAGACATATGTATTCAAGTGAAATTTCAAGTATTTTTAAAATCAAGTGCAACAGAAATATACATTAGAACATGGAGTACAATAATACATAAACAGAAATGTTAATAGATAAAGGACATAATATACAATGCGTGTTTGTCAAAAAAATGCAAATGACTCACTGTTCCCATTATGGAGGGTACAGTGAGACACCAGTGTCTATTAACGGACATTGAAATTATTTACATTTATTTCAAAAGAAAAGGAAGCTTGCTGTATCTTTATGTTGCCATGTTCTGTAGACTTATTTAGAATCATTTTGATGTCTGACTTCGAAACCATTGAAACATCTGGAACATTTGGAAAAGTGAATTTTCCATGACTTTTCAAACTTCTGTTAAAAATAAAATGAATTTTTGGTGACAACAAAGCTTATAATTATAAGAATTTAATTTAATTCTTTATTATTTTTTAATATTTTTAAAATTTTGTGAATAATTTTTTATTTAAGAAACCATTAAAATGTAATGTATCCATTATTTTAAGCTATAGTTCTTAAATTAGTTACTAGTATGTCCATTTTTAATGTTAGTTACCGGTAAATGTAATATAATTACAGTTTAGTTTTGCAAATCATTGGTAAATGGGAACAGTGAGACGTCTCAATGTACCCTTCAATGGCATGTCTCACTATTCCCTTTACGCATAGTTCGTTTAAAAATGGCACCATCACTTCAAAATCAAAACAAGAAAGACGAAACTTTGCAAAACATAATGTCAAATACTATATGATTAGGTAACAAAACATTCATATTTCTATTTAATTTGTATATCCAATAAAACCTTCATTAAACACAAGCCAAAATTTTACTTGTAGAGTGAAAAATTACGAATTATTTTTTCATCACTCACCTTTATAACTACAATAAAATCGAGTATGAAAATACCGTTACTTTACTCATGCAACATACAACTCCACTGTTACAAACATTTCAACATCAAAATTTACCATCTAATAAAAAATGTCTCACTGTTCTCCCTGTCTCACTGTACCCACTTCTCCCCTACTGTAGTATATGCTCGCGCATGCGCACTCTCTGTTTTACAGACGAAGCTAACGGCCGTTATGCTTTCAGATTCCAAGCGACTAGTATAATTATATTAACTGATTGGCTGGAATGATTCCGTCATATGCCTTTTCCAGTTCCAATGATATTCCGGGAACCTAAGGATCATTCAACAGACTGTTACTTTCTAGGAACCACAGATCAGAAGATTACAGAGAACTTGTCAGCGAGCTGATTCAGAACTATAACGTGATGTCTGTCAAAATATCTTCTTGGATCCTAATCTAATTTTTCTTTCCCCAAAACCTTCGAACGTGTGAAGCATTTTCATCAGGACTTTTCTGAAATGGAAAGGCGATACCAGAAAGAATGGAGACCAAATATTCTGGCAGACTACTGCTGGACACTCAAAAGAGATGTTTCTCAAGCCAAGTATAGCCTAAAATCTATTTCACACACATTTTAAGTAAGAAAATATAATTTTAGGTAAAATGTTACAAGATTTCAATACTAGAAAAGTTTGAACTATATTTCATACAAGTACTCAAAAACCCAGGGTCATAGAGAAATTTTGAAAACAGATTTGAAATCAGCACGAAAAATACTATAAGAATCGCCCATTATTTATATATTAACAAATATATGTTTAATTTTGTTGACCAATGCTGTTAGCTGTCTGGTGGCTATCTAGAGAAAACAGATGGGTTCATTCGCTTGGTAGTTGCTAGGCAACACGTCAGGTTGCAGACCGGTCTCGATTGTTCCCGAGTATTCATTTACTTGGATTACTCATCCAGGCGACTACCCAAGGATCAAGCGATAAGCAAGCCTATTTCGGTGTGACTGCAAACCTCAGGCAGATGGTCTACAACGCTTATGATGAATAATGAAGGATTTAGAGCAGGCCTGCACAAACAGCGCTCAACGAGCGCGCGCTCTCTTTCGGAGCGGGAGAGCCGTGTTTACCGCTCGCCAAAACGGAGAGGAAGATACGTCAGAATGACATAGACTTGCTATAGGTAGAGGAGAGGGAAACGACCACTCAGCTATCTAGTGGAGTGCAGTGTGTAGGCCTATTCTCAGTAACTGTTTCACGTTGCTTACCTACTGCTATAGTACAGAATGGAGGAATCTAAAAGACGGAACGTAACATTTAACGATTTACAGCTCGAACTTATTGATCTTCAATGTGACCTAAGAGCTAAAGATCGTTTGAATAATACTACTAGCCTGGTTGAGTTTTACAAGACTAAACATTAGCAATAATATCCACGACTACACAGGCTGGCTGTGAAAATGATTGCTATGTTTGGCTCAACATTTATATTTGTGATCAACTGTTTTCTATAATCAACTTTAATAAAGACAGACATCGAACATATGTAACTGATGTTTCATTACGATCAGTAGGCTACTGTTCCTTTCAGCTGCCAACAGCATAAAACCTCGTTTTGATGTACTGATAAATAAAACTATAACAAAATGATATTGTACATTTAAGTAGCTATATAATTTCTATTATTTCTGTAAAATAAATATTTCTTTATTAATTAATAATAGTCCAAGATAGTTTTGCAAACACTGAACGGGAATTCATTTCATAAGCACTCGTAATAGTACTTCCTTTTGTGTATATTTTGTACGAGATCATCCCTTCTTCCAGTCCACCCTTATACAGAGCGCAGCTAATATCTGCATTCCGCTCAAGAGCTGTGAGCCGGCTCGGAGAGCGCAAACCTTGTGCAGGCCTGATTTAGAGGAATGATAATGGGGAAACTGGAGTATATCGCGAAAATCTACTACCTAATTCGTCTTTGACCACCACAAATTCCACATGGACCCTCTGGGACACGAACACGTATTACCGGCCTGGAAAGCCGACGCTCTAGCAGCTCAGAGGACAACGCGCTATAGTGAAACATATATTATCCCAAATAATTAGTAATATAGTGTTATTGTACGAATGATTAATATGGTGGTTATGGTGATGATTGTGACTATGTGGTTAAAGTGGTCATAGTAATGATGATTATGATGATGATGATGATGATGAGGAGGCGGAGGAGGAGGAGGAGGAGGGAGAAGAGAAGAAGGCTATGGCAAGAAATAACGGTCATGAAAGAGTTCTTATAATATTTTCTGAGGCATTAAACTGAACAAGTCAAGAAACTGAATGAAATCAGCATCATTTTAGTATGTGTGGACATATGGGAATATTTCCCGCATCTGTTTCCCACATGTATTGCATAAAAGATGCGTTCGAACATCAAGCGCCCGTTGCTCGCGAGAGTATAAGCTGAACGAAGCATGGAAATCTGCAAGAAACGGGCTGACTGACGGATAACTTCCGACAGGCTGACAACGGGCGCTCTTTGCTGTAGAAGGATCCAAGTCTCAAAGAAATTCCCAGAAAATTATCGATTCCATAATCCAGCTAGTAACTCATGGTCTATTGTTCAGGTTTTCAGAAGAGAGTGGGTGTTCGCAATTCAGCATAAAACCACAAGCTTCGCTAATGTATGGATTCTAGGATTCTTGAGTCATTTCACAGGAAAGTTTGGCAATGTATTAAACTTCAGTTCCTCCATCATGACCCAGAAACAAATCATAAAGTTCGATGCGATGTGGGAGAAGTGTAGATAAATTTCCACTTCCTAAAGACATTATTTTCATCATAATTATGTACATTTCAATATTCGATAAGTATTATTTCCCGGTTGTGTACCTAAATTACACCCAGAAACTACATCCAGCGGACTCGAAAAATCCGGTTTTCTTCAATGTTCCCCAGGATATTAATTGAGAAGCATTTACTTTCTTACAAATGGCTTTTATAGAACCCAGACATTCATTGCCGCCCTCTCATAAGCTCGTCATCAGTTCCTATCCTGAGCAAGATTAATCCGGTCCTTACCATCCCATCTCCCTCAAATCCATTTTAATATTATTCTTTCATCTACGTTTCGGCCTCCCCAAAGGGCTTCTTCCCTCCGTCCTCTCAACTAACACTCTATATGCACTTCTGGATTCGTCCATACGTGCTACAGGCCCTGCCCACTTAAACGTCTGGATTTAATGTTCCTAATTATGTCAGGTGAAGAATACAATGCGTGCAGTTCTGTGTTGTGTAACTTTCCCCATTCTCCTGTAACTTCATCCCTCTTAGCCCCAAATATTTTTCTAAGCACCTTATTCTTAAACACCCTTAGCCTCTTTTTCTGTCTCAAAGTGAGGGTCCAAGTTTCACAACCATACATAACAACTGGTAATATAATTGTTTTTCGAGAGCAGACTGGACGACAAAACTTCTCAAACGAATAATAACAGGCATTTCCCATAAAATTTCTTCTGCGTTTAATTTCCTCCCGAGTGTCATTTATATTTGTTACTGTTGCTTCAAGATATTTGAATTTTTCCACCTCTTTAAAGAATAAATCTCCAATGTTTATGTTTCCATTTCGTAAAATATTCTGGTCACGAGACATAATCATATACGTTGTCTTTTCGGGATTTAAATCCAAACCTATTGATTTACTTTCTTTAAGTAAAATTCTCGTGTTTTCCCTAATCGTCTGTGGATTTTCTCCTAACATATTAACGTCATCCACATAAACAAGCAGTTGATGTAACCCGTTCAATTCCAAACCCTCTATATTATCCTGGACTTTCATAATAGCATATTCTAGATCAAAGTTAAAAAATAAATGTGATAGTATCTTTTTGCTTTAGCCGCAGTGAATTGGAAACGCATCAGATAGAAACTGGCTGTACGTTTCAGTGAGACACATTTTAATTAATCGAACTAGTTTCTTGAGAATACCAAATTCAATAAGAATATTAAACTGGGAAGGCATACAAACCAAAATCTCATGCACGTTTCTGTCATGCTGAATCTTATTATGCAACACATGTATAGTAATATTGATTTGTTCACTTCATTCAAACACACTTTTAACAGGATATGTCATTCAGCGTTAATAAAATTATACAAGACAAGAGGCAAAGAAAACGACTAGCAGCGTTAAGTTTTGATACGGACGAAATATGGCGGAAAATATCGTATATAATCTCATCATGTTATTCTTCAAACGTATAACACGTGACCCCCGACAAAAGATGCAATACTAAGAAGTTTAATTGTTGTAACAGAAATTTCGTCCTCGATCGTTTACGAGCCAAGAAACCCCTAATCTACACAAATTTAATTCACTTCATATCTTACATCTGTCTCCCGAAATCCAGTCTCCGATCCCTCGTCCACTGACTACGCTGTACCTGACCCTCAAAGGACGTCTTGCTTAAGACGAAAAATGCATTGACCCCACCACAGTTTCTAAGTGACATTTTGGAGAATGGAAGTAAATCAATAATCTTAAAGATCTCGAATAACATTTTACTCTAAAAATAAACCACCACCTTCAGCGTTCTAGAATTAGAAATCACGTCACTTCATTGCACGCACATATGCGGCATCACATTCAGTGACGTCACATAAAGTTTATGCAGATTACTTAGCCAGATCTTCAAAATGTCTGTACAAACAGCTTTCACTTTTCCATAATTTATTTTTATTGTTGCATTTTCAATGTGAGCGGCTGTCAATTATTTTATTTCAAGAATAATTTGTATGAAACTAATTAATATGTAATTCTATTGGACTTGCTCCACTTTATTCATACAAATTTGAATGTTTATTTAGAAAATACAAATCAATATATTTAATAAGTATTATTATGATCAATATGCTAAAAAGTAAGATTTTTCAAGAAAATCAATAATATGCCTTTGTACTCCAACATTTTTTTTTCGTTGTTGGTAACTCTATAGCATCTATTAGATGCTTTATGGTTGTGCTAACAGATGGAGTTACTTGTCAACAATGTGACGCTGAAATGTGTGTTCAAGTTACTGCCCAGCGACAGTCCTGATGTATTTTCATATGTGATGATTGGTTAATTAATATTAACCCGGCGGCACACTCACAGTCACATAAATTTCCAGACTCCAGACACCCAGGGAATTCCTCTTCTTCAAGAAAAATTCACTGAGAGCCGAGCCCGGGAATCGAACCCGGGACCTCCTGATCCCTGATCTGGAAGCCAGAATGCTGACCAACAGACCACGTAGGCAGTCTACTCCAGCATTGTAAATAAAAACTGTTTACAACTGTTATCTTTAGTGAAAATCATGCGTAATATGCGTATGCCACAATATTATTGTACGCCACGAGAAAGACAGGCTTCGGCACGAATTGGAGTCACGTGTTTATCATGGTCCAGCCATGGCCATCTTGACAACCGCCTAACGTAAATACATGTTCAAAGTTCTAAAAAACAAAGAAATGAATTTGTTCAGCACAGAGCACGCTGGGGCTAGTCTGCCTTACCCGCGGAAAACGCAGTGCACTATAGTGCTCTCGTAGCTGCTAGCCGGTATGCTCTCTATCTCTCCCTCTTGCACGACAGTGCACACGGGACAGCACCGCGTACGCTTTGCACATTTCAGCGAGTGCTGACGACCACTGATTTACAATATTAATGTTATTTCTTCATTAAATGTTTTACAAATTATGATGTACAGCACGTTTATAATATTGTATAGTATGTAGGATAGTTATTGCATTTGTCAAAATCAGGCAACTCGCTTCACTCGTACCCTAACATTGACTCATGCAATGAGGTATAATATTATAAACTAGTTTCATAATACTTACTTACTTACAAATGGCTTTTAAGGAACCCGAAGGTTCATTGCCGCCCTCACATAAGCCCGCCAGCGGTCCCTATCCTGTGCAAGATTAATACAGTCTCTATCATCATACCCCACCTCCCTCAAATCCATTTTAATATTATCCTCCCATCTACGTCTCGGCCTTCCTAAAGGTCTTTTTCCCTCCGGTCTCCCAACTAACACTCTATATACATTTCTGGATTCGCCCATACGTGCTACATGCCCTGCCCATCTCAAACGTCTGGATTTAATGTTCCTAATTATGTCAGGTGAAGAATACAATGCGTGCAGTTCTGTGTTATGTAACTTTCTCCATTCTCCTGTAACTTCATCCCGCTTAGCCCCAAATATTTTCCTAAGCACCTTATTCTCAAACACCCTTAACCTATGTTCCTCTCTCAGAGTGAAAGTCCAAGTTTCACAACCATACAGAACAACCGGTAATATAACTGTTTTATAAATTCTAACTTTCAGATTTTTGGACAGCAGACTGGATGATAAGAGCTTCTCAACCGAATAATAACACACATTTCCCATATTTATTCTGCGTTTAATTTCCTCCCGAGTGTCATTTATATTTGTTACTGTTGCTCCAAGATATTTGAATTTTTCCATCTCTTCGAAGGATAAATTTCCAATTTTTATATTTCCATTTCGTACAATATTCTGGTCAACTAGTTTCATAATATACTATCATAAGTAAAATTATAAAACTGTAGAACATATAACATAGTTTTTGATCGGTTATTTAGCGACGCTGTATCAACTATTAGGTTATTATGCGTCGATGAAATTTACGATGGCAATTTCACATAGAATGATATTTACCTATTCAAATTCACGATGTTTTACATAGCAATATTAACACTTTTAAGTTAATACCTATAAGCCTATCAAAATTTAGTAGTACCTGTTTGAAACAAATATAAACGAGTGGGAGCTTTATTTCTTTAACTGAGTCCATTTTTCTATGTTCTGTTGTTAGGTAATATCTGAATTAATGTTTCTTTTGTTGTCGGTTTCACCCTCTATGTAATATAAATCCCCCGGGGAAAAAAGTCTGAATTCAATCTGTACAGCATGGTTAAGAAAACTGCTTAAATTAGAGTAAAGATGGAAGAGTAGAAGAGCACCAAGATAAAGGTGTTATCTGCTCATTTGCCGCGTCTTGGCATTAGTTCAAACTAAGTCAGTCACCTTTATCGTCAAGGTCAACGAAGCACAGGTGTGAGAGAGTGCGAAACGCTTAAGAGAGAGACAGTGATAGAAATACAACGGGAGATAACGTAACCAAGAAACGGAACAACCAAAACCCACCCAACTAGCATACAGATCGCTTGACCGCAAGCAGGCTGGCTTTTAAAAGCCAACTCGAGTTACAGTGAGTGGTGCGGAGTTTAAATAACAGTGTATTGAAATGAACAGTTTGCAGGTGGCAATAATTGTATGGCAGCACGTCCAAATGCGTGGAAACCTGTCTCTAGTATCTGCCGTCACCCATTGTAACAGCAGATGACAAAGTGGCGTCAAATTATTCTGTTTACACACGTGGATGTTATGTCTGTGTTCTATTTATTCCATAGCGATCAAACTGATGACGAAAGTGACAATTTAGAACTCAATTATTTGTCTGTGAACGACTGTGAAGTTTCAACTCTTCTAGTGAATACTCGTCAAAATATGGATTAACATCTGGTATGTACGTACAGTGTACCGGTATACAATATCTCACATTATTTGTTAAAAATTTCCATCCTTGGTTGTGGCTCAAGTTGTAGCATTCCCAGTTATAAATAGTAAAAATAATAATAAATAATAATGATAAACATAGAATCTTCGATCTCGCTACACACCACACATGAGACTGACATGTGATGTGTTACTACGCTATTTCACAATGAAATTAAACTGAGAAATGTTATAACTAGAGCCCGTATGTTTAGGAATTTATAACAGTTAAAATAAGCAGGCAAAAAAGGCACAATAATCTTTGAAAAAGGCATTATAAATTTTAAAAAGGCAGAATATATTTTAGCAATACATTTAAATTATATCAACGTAATTCACATATTTACTTCGTAGGTGACACATGTTGACTTATAAAATACTTTTGTGCGAGATCGTGCGTATTTGCTTGTTTTCCGCACAGAACCAATACGCGGTAAGTGTGAAATACCACATTCAGTATTCCCAACGTAACACACATAACAATTTCCCTCTTCTTACCGCTTAAGCGCGACATCCATTTTACTGCTTTAGGCTTTTAACATATTATTTTAGAGACATTTAACATAGTAATAATTATAAATTGGAAACTTACCACTGAAATTTCACCTAAATTGCAATGTTACTTGTTTTTAAATATTTGCAAAAATTAAGTAAAGTCTACTACTCCACGAAATGTATTGCATTCCTGATACAAGTAACACTAAGGAAGCCGTGAAAAAATCAACAAGTTTCCAGATGCCGATGTTATTACTGCAATATGTTATATAAATAATATTGTTAAAATATTAAAATGAAAAATAAATCATTACATAACCTTACCGTTTGTTTTAAGTTCGCATTTATAGACTTAGGGGAAAAAAAGACAGACGTATATCACGGCCAGCTGGAGTATAGTAAACACAGAAAACATTTTATAGCAACAAAGTTGAAGAAAGATATTTTGGTTTTCCGAAGTTGCCGTCATTAAACAGAAACTAACATGGAGATTTCATTGCAACTAATTAGAAATTCGTCTTTCAGGTATGTAATAAACGATCTTCGCACAAAATAATGTACGATACACGAGCGGTATGTTTGTTTTCATGTTCTCGGAAATTAAAAAAGCTCAACTACGTTTAGATTTTTCAGTCTTTTCCTCGAACATGAAAACGTCAACATACCGCTCTTGTAACGTATATTACTATTTTCTCCGTGATTAACTGTCTTTTCACAAATCTTACATAACAAAACTGTTCCATCGGTTGAAAACACATGAGCACCAAATTTCACTAGTAAGCATGAAGTTTACTTTTCAATAGTTTACTGAATTTAGACATTCTTGCTAACCGATCTTATACATTCTGTCACCCGACAATAACTGACTGTTCCTCACTCAAATTTCTTTCTCCTACAATAATAAACACGTTTAGCACAAAATTGTAACGGTAAGATTTGAAAATATGAAAGAAAACAATTGGAAATGCTACGTGACAACTTCTATGAGAACGGGCTTAATATTTAAAATTATAAAGCTGATTGTTGGTATCGTGAAGACATGACAATAACTTATTATATTTGTAATTGTGGATTGTCCATTATTATTCATATTACACCAATAGTATTAAAACACGATTATTAGCAGAAGAAGCACCGAAATGAATTACTTTTATTTAGTCTTGTTAGTAAAGTTAGTCATTGTTTCAAATATTTAAATTTCATACACATTACATTACAATTAATTAGAAAATTGCAAATAAACAATAAATATTGCTTTAAAATAACAAAACACCTTAAAAAGGCAAAATAGGCAAAATAAAAATTGGTCCTATCACTTTGATTTACTCCAAATCACATTATATCTATGCAAATAATGATTGACTTGCACCCAGTAAAAAAGGCATTTTGCCAAACAACAGGGGTCTAGTTACAACATTACAAATATACTGTAGAGTGCATATACCTGGAAAAATAAATAAGCGAGTTTTCGTAAGGTGGAATATCAACGACAGGGTTAGGTTTGGTTTGTTCAGGCCTTTGGTAGGCTTTGCATATACGCTTTTTGATAGAGAGGTATACAAATAGATTTACTCTGGATCGAAGGAAAGAATGTTTTCCTGTGCAGTGCAACATAATAGTGGTACCACTGGGTTATGCACTAAAGATGTCCATTATATGCATTTTAAGTTGTTATATTTTTCTTGTACAGTAATTTGAGAGATTTAGTTCTTGAAATTGTAAAAGTATTGAGATACATATTTTGGTTAGAAGTCGTTAAGAGATTGAACTACGAATATTATTTGCGAAGTTAACGATTGTAATAGCTATGCACATTGGAATTGTAAGTTGAATAAGAGGAGAAAATAAGGGTAGAACATTTATTTCACTTTTCAATAAATAAGATATTCACAAAAAATAAAATACTTTCTCATAACATTTTTAAATGTATCACCATATTACCACTACGTACCACCGAGATAATTACCATCAACATTAACTGCATTCTAAGACTGAACCTTTGGACTCATTTTGTTTTCGTATATAAGGACTTTGAATCAACAGATTGTTCGTGTCACAATTCTTAAACTGTGTGAGACTTTTATACAGGGACATCATTTTATTTTTACTAACATTTTTAATATTAACCTGGCTATATCTTTGGATCAACACCGTTTGCTACCCCCTTCCACAACTGCAGTTCGATGATACTGGCGAAATATGCAAACAAATCACTTTGCTAGGTATAGGAGGGAAGAAAAGTAGTTCATCCATTTACGTAAACTAGGAAATATCGCGCTGTTGAGTTTGATTATTTTCATTAGGTTTTTGTTTAATCAAAATACAGTACAGTATTAAAAATGAGTGTTTTTACTCACGAACTGAGCTATCCATTCGGACGTATTCATTATGCAGTGTATATTATACTGTCTACAGCACATTAGCGTACAATATAGATAATGTAGTTAAATTGAAAATAATCATAATATGGATATTTAAATACATTTTAAAAAATGGTGGCCGTTCATTTCGATACAGGCTTCAGTTCTAATGTGCATATTATCGCACTATAGACTATTGCACCTAATTCCAATTACCAGTTTCGTCCTTCGTAACTAGTAACTCATGTTGAAATAATTCTATACTTATTCTAGAAAAGAATACCTTACGTACTGTAAATTCAATCTTCACTTCTGCCCGATCCGAAAAGATAAAATTACTCAGACTTACTATCTACTGTCCGTCCAAGGGGTTTTGTCGTAGGGTCGTAGAAAGGGAGGAAATCACGTGACAGTTAATTATTTAACGAGGCCCTTTTATTTAAGTTGTTTTAAACAGTTGTCTAATATTACGCAGACGTCCAATTCCTAACAGAAATTAATGTTCTCACAAAAGAGCTAAGACGACAGCCCAGCCACTAGCTGGCGAATAAAAGCAGGTGGGGGAAACCGGGATACGACGTAGGCAAATGGACGACAGAATCTGTGCCAAAATGATTCAATATTGAAAGCTCTTTCGTCACTGGAAAACGCGAACATATTTTTGGAACGTACTGTTTACTATAACTGTAAGGCTACTATGACTGTATATGCGGTCTTGGATCTGTGTGCAGGACGGTTGAACTTCATTAGTAGAAGGGGTGGGAGTGAAGTATATACAAAAATTCAGGTACAATACAAATTGAAGTAAAAATAAAATGATGTCCCTGTATATTATGTACGTAGTAATCAACCCAACAAAAAAGATTGGTAGACTAGTAAGTAGGCCACAAAAATGAACGTCTTTGTTCACAAAATTAGTTAATAAAATAGCCACAGTTGAATGTAACAAATTATCGGTGTTATTTACAGCTCAGTGATGTGAAGTTACCACAAAAATGAATCGTTATTTGTTATCAAACTACATTCTGAGATACATTTATAGCATACAATCTGCTGTTTGGAGGGATTTCTCCTGAAATTCTAATTTCAACATCATCCCATTATTACGTATTTTTATAATTGGTTTAAAATGTGATTGTGACGTATGTGATGGATTTATTTAAAAATTTGCAGTTTTTATTGTTCCGTTTTTTTACAAAATGTCCCAGGTTTTTAAGTAAACAAACTGGAAATGTTCCAGGTTTTTAAAAATACATTATGGGAACCCTAATCTATACTGAAGTAAACATATAACGTTTCAAAGGTTTGTCTATCAGCTCTTCAAGTTAAAAAAAAAAGGATGAGAAACGCATCCTACATGTGCCTAAATATACATAACAGACCTCATACAAAATAAAGGCAATTTTTTACCGACATTCTTGGTAGCCTATATTACTTATGAAACTCCGTGTAATGTGTTGATTCTCAGAATAGATGAATCGTACTTGAGAGCCGAGATAAGATCGTATCTGACACATAGCGTGTACATAGTCGACACTAATAATTCCATAGGCAGAAATTCTGATGCGGCAAAACTTTATGTTGAAAATGGAAAGCTTAACACACGATTTCGAAATTTATATATAATTCACAAACTAGCATTTTAGCGACAAGAGAAATTACGCCTATGTATTAACTTACATTCTCCGTTTCTGCTCAAAGTAAGAAAGTCATGATTAGAACCCGGAAGTTCACGCCCTGAAAACAACTAAATATTCATGCAAATATGCCCCTAAAAATGTAAAATGTGCCAATAAATATGCACTAATAAATAAATAGAAATTACGTTTCTTCTAACAGCACGAATGATAATGAATATGAACTTAACATTATTCCTTAGAAACTGAAGCAAAGGTAATTATTTCGTCTAAAATCAGCTAAGAGTTACAGTTCACAACCAATGCGTGGCTGAGGTGTTCGATTGAGTAACTACGTCTGTTGTCACTAAAACTTCTTCCCATGTCCCACGAGAATGGTGTTCGATTGAGTAACTTCGTCTGTTGTCACTAAAACTTCTTCCCATGTCCCACGAGATGGTGTTCGATTGAGTAACTTCGTCTGTTGTCACTAAAACTTCTTCCCATGTCCCACGAGATGGTGTTGATTGAGTAACTTCGTCTGTTGTCACTAAAACTTCTTCCCATGTCCCACGAGAATGGTGTTCGATTGAGTAACTTCGTCTGTTGTCACTAAAACTTCTTCCCATGTCCCACGAGATGGTGTTCGATTGAGTAACTTCGTCTGTTGTCACTAAAACTTCTTCCCATGTCCCACGAGAATGGTGTTCGATTGAGTAACTTCGTCTGTTGTCACTAAAACTTCTTCCCATGTCCCACGAGAATGGTGTTCGATTGAGTAACTTCGTCTGTTGTCACTAAAACTTCTTCCCATGTCCCACGAGATGGTGTTCGATTGAGTAACTTCGTCTGTTGTCACTAAAACTTCTTCCCATGTCCCACGAGATTATTAGGGTGTATGATGTTAATTCTGTGTTGTTTGGATAAAGGGAGGTAAGTCATAAAATGAGTTTGGAGATAAATGAAAATTAAAGTTGGAATAATTTTGTACACAAAACACATCAACTGCTAGTATTCTTTTGATTTTTGTACGCTCACTTGTATAATTTAAGAGATTAGGTATAGCAACAACAGTGAAATTTTGGAACTATTCAACATTTTTTTCCTCCATTATTGTATCTTGTAAAATAATGAAAATTATTATGTCTAGAACACTGTCCTTCTGCTATATGAAAAACAAATATTTTTACGATTTAAAAAAGATATTTACACTTTTTTTTTTTTTTTTTTTCAAAATTCAGTTCACTGTGCAGAGATGAAGCGTTTCCCGCATAACTAACAAACTACCCAACATTCTGAGATGAATTTTTTGTGTGTATTTATGCATGTCATATCTACAACATGAGACAAGATCACTTCTCTACCTTTGATAGATTGTTTGATAAAAAATAAGTTCATAGTCTGATAAAAAATAAATTCATAAAAAAATGATCAAATAACAGTATTTTCGTCTAACACAAAATAAAAAAAAATATTTATTGAGGAATGTAGTTGAAAGAGCATGATATTGTAAACATGGGTTTCAGCAATAAAATAAAAAAAGAGAGAACATAAAAAAGTTAACAAGTTTATGAGTTATGAGGGCACTTTTCATCACTGCACAGAGAACTACCACCATTATTAATTTTGAAAAAATACATATAAATAACTTTTTAAATGGTAAAAATATTTTTTTTCATATAGCAGAAGGAAAATGTTTTACACATACAAATTTTCATTATTGTACAAGATACAGTAATGGAGGAAAAAAATGTTGAATATTTCCAAACATTTTACTGCTATAAACTGTACCTAACCCCTTAACTTGTGTTTTCATCTGGGGAACAAATTTCCATCTGCAAAAAAAAAAAAAAAAAAAAAAAAAAAAGACATCCCCTTTACCCGAACACCGTAGAATTGTTCCGCAGATAGAGATAAATCTTTTGGTTCGTTAGAGATTTTTCCTTCGAGAATATATCGAATATAACAAAGCTTTTGGTAAGCCTATAGGCCTACTGAATTTTTTTAAATAATGTTGGTCACCTTTTTCTTTACTTTTTGTCCTATATTTGCTGGAGCAGAACTCATATTTCGCCTCTTAAAAAGAGGCCAGTGACACATGTAAGGGAGAGAGCCAACAGTTTCCAGTGATGTAATTGCTTTCGGTAAATCGGATTAATGAGCAGATATAAATATAAGATTCCCTTCCAACTTATTGTTTGCCAGTATATTTTGAGCTGTCTCAATAGATTTAACCAATATGTTTTACTACGACAATCTCTAACCGACCACATACAAGATGTTAAGGGAGATAACCAGTAATTAGTAGTAAAATAAAACGACACCCAGATTCATAGGTGATGATTTCTAGAATGAATTATTTTTTTATGCTCGACCATGCCGAAATGTAGTAATTATACACCTGGTAGCAGTCCTTTAATGTATGTTATTAAAGTACACCTATTCATTAAAGTTCAGGTTTTCGATTATTCTCGGATATGCAATCGAAAGACAACTAGCAAAATGTCACGCAGGTGGAAATCCAATACTGTCGCAGAAGGTTATGTTCTGTTACTATAATAATTAGCGTTAATTGTAAATAATATTCAAATAAATTCAATTTGTCATCTCGTTTTTCAATGTCGAATTCAAATTCAAGGTTATATCAAGTTTAACGTTTATCTTACTTTCTAGAATCTAGATTATATCAAGGTCGTCGACATTCGTTGCCCGGAAAAATCAATACTTTTGCGTCTGCGCACATCTCACAATTTATGAGATTGCACAAGGTCAGTTCGCTCCCCAGTCACATAAGAATAACATAAAAACTTATGAATAAATTCAAGTTAGAAATATGGTCGAGCATAAAAAGTCGTATGAAACTTGCCTATAATGGTAATTAAGACGCTCGTATGAAAATTATGAAACTCGCTTGCGCTCGTCTCATAAACATCCTTGCGTCTTAATTACGAGGGTATTCATAAAGTAACTTCCGTTTTCATATAGCGTGCGTAACAACAGAGGCAGTGGCGCCGCTCTTGCGAAGGAGTGTACCTTGAAGAAGTACACATCGAGCAGCGGTAGAGTCAAGGTCGTGTCTTTGTTCCTCTCTGAGCCACAAGCTGTCAAAATGTGTGCTGCAATCGCAAGTCCCGCCAGGTGTGAGGTACGTCCTGTAATAAGATTTCTTGTGACCAAAAACTGTAAAGCTAGTGAAATTCATCGCCAACTTTGTGAAGTTTATGGGCGAGACGTAATGAGTGAAGGTGGTGTAAGACAATAGTGCTGTATGTTCAAAAATGTACGAACCAATGTCCATGATGAAGAGAGAAGTTGTCGACCGAGTATCGCGAATGCAGATCTGATTCGTTTGGTTGACGAAAGGGTTAGAGTAAACCGCAAGTTCATCATGAAGACATGGCTTGGCTCGAAGCGCTTTGACGATGACGAAGAGTTGAAAACCAGCGTCGTAGGTTGGCTTCAGTCGCAGGCGGCCGAATTCTACGATTGCGGAATTTCAAAGCTCGTCAAACGCTACGACAAGTGTCACAATGTGATTGGAAACTATATGGAAAAATAAACTAGAGTGTATACTTTCAAACGTATTGTAACCAAATTCTGTAACGTCATTCACAGGTTTGTAAAAAATAAACGGAAGTTACTTTATGAATAGCCCTCGTACTACCATTATAGGCTCGTTGCATAATGTACTAATTTGGATTACTTGGAAAGGGATGATGGTGAGCGTGAAGCTATGTTAGTGGAAATAGGGAATTCTTACCAAGTACTAGGTGACAGAAAATTTCAGGAGAGATTTCATTTATCGAAATATACCGTGAATTTCTGCTGCAACAGATGGATCACTTGGAATATACGAGGGGGATCCAGGAAATAACGACCGTTTTGTTGTAATAATTAAAAAAATATATATTTATTTGAAAAAACAAAGTCTGTTACATAACTGAAGCTTCCTTTACTTCTCTAAATAATCACCACCTACATTTAAACATTTGTCGTATCTGTTCACTAGCTTTAGAATTCCCGTGTTATACTCCTCTGCCGCCATTTCTTTAAGCCAGGTGTTCACTGTCTTCTTCAACTCTTCATCACTTCCAAAACGCGTACCACCCAGAAAGTCTTTCAGCTTAGTGAAAAGGTGAAAATCGCTAGGAGCAAGGTCTGGACTATAGGGCGGATGATCAAAGATTTCCCAACCGAATTGATCCAGCAATTCTCGAGTTGAAGCAGCAGTGTGCGGGCGGGCACAGATTTTGTGGTAGCCAAGATGTTGCGACACAATTTCACCAAGCAAAGAACGAGAAATGTCAGGAAAGGCAATATGCAATTCGTCGAGTGACGTGCGCCTGTCTTGCAAGACACTTTAGTCTTCAGGTCTTCTGTGATGAGTGATGGGCGTCCGGGTCGAGTTTCATCGTGGACATTTGTTCGCCCATTGTTGAACATTTTGCACCATTTTCTCACATTTCTTTCATTCATTACAGTATCACCGTACACTTCTTTCAATTGCCGGTAAATTTCTGCAGGTTTCAAATGTCGGGCATTCAAAAATCGAATCACACTCCTCACCTCATAGTCGGCGGGATTATCAATCACGTCGTTCATTTTGAAGCAACACAAAATGCACAATGGCGACTTGTTGCAACCAGTATTCACAACATTATGAGAACACATGTTAAGGAAGCCAGTTGACCTTCAAACAAGGAAGGGGAGTCAGCTGCGCGGCGGGTATGCGCGAACGGTCGTTATTTCCTGGATCCCCCTCGTATTAAAAAACAGAAACAATCCTCTTTCTCCTATGAACCAGCTGCTTACAACATTACGAGTTATTCAAATCATGTGTTGAATATTTTAAGAAGGAACACTGCATAAATGAATATAGCAACTACAGTACGAATCATTCACGATGTAGGCCTAAGTAAAAGGTGTATGCCTATCTCCTTATCTGCGTCGCAGGCTGGACGAAAGGAGATTATGGGTGAATTCTAGGATACTGCACAGTTTCTAGGCGTAATTGGGACCCTGGGACATTCGCATTAATCTCCTGATGGTCTATGCTTCATCATTTTACTTTATAGTTAACATATTCCGTTTTTTTCAGTTACATGTTTATAAGATAATTAATTCTACGAGAAGACGAAAATATAAGATACGTTCGCTTACACGTCACTTTCAAACGTGACTATCATCTTTGTAGAGGTATAGCTATTCATATTTCGGCCTACGCTTTTATAAAGGGTTAGATATAGCTTACAGCAGTAACATTTTTGGAAACATTCAACATCTTTTTCCTCCATTACTGTATTTTGTAAAATAATGAAAATTTCTATGTATAAAACACTGTTCTTCTGCTATATGAAAAAAAAAAATATTTTTACGTTTTAAAAAATTATTTATATGTATCTTTTTTCAAAATTAAAAATGGTGGCAGTTTACTGTGCAGTGATGAAGCGTTTTACTCATAACTCATTAACTTTTTTATGTTCTCTCTTTTTTTATTTTATTGCTGAAACTCATGTTTACAATATCATGCTCTTTCAACTACATTCCTTAATAAATTACATTTTTTTATTTCGTATTAGACGTAAATACTGATATTTGACCATTTTTTAAATTAATTTATTTTTTATCAGACAATCTATCAAAGATAGAGAAGTGATCTTGCATCATATTGTAGATACGACATGCATAAATACACACAAAACATTTTATCACAGAATGTTGGATAGTTTTTGAGTTATGTAGGAAACGCTTCATCACTGCACAGTGAACTGAATATTGAAAAAGAAAATAAATAAATATATATTTTTTTAAATCGTAATAGTACATTATGCAACCAGCCTTTAATGAAGGTAATTAAGAAGCTAGTATGGATATTTATGAAACGAGCGCAAGCGAGTTTCATAATTTTCATACGAACTTCTTAATTACCATTATAGGCGAGTTTCATACGACTTTTTATGCTCGACCATATTTCTAACTTGATATTATTAATTTTCTTTGTTTCTGACCTGGAGCAATGTCCCGTATGTTGTGAGATGTTGGCAGACGCGAAAGTATTGATTTTTTCCGAGGAACAGATGTTCACATTTACCTTGCTAGGCCATAAGAACCTACAGAGATAACATTGAAATTAAATTAGACATTGAAAAACGAGATGAAAATTGAATTTATTTGAATATTATTTACAATTAGCGCTAATTATTATAGTAACAGAACATAACCTTCTGCGACAGTATTGGATTTCCATCCTCCGTGACTTTTCGATAATTCTCTTTCGATTGCATATCCGAGAATAATCGATACTTGCGGTTTTATAACGGTAGAAAGCTGACCTGTCATTGGCTGAACAGTTGTAACCTGAGTCGTCATTGGCTGAAAGACCTGACCTTTAATGAGTAGGTGTACTTTAATGACATGCATTAAAGGTCTGCTACCAGGTGTATAATTAGTACATTTCGGCATTGGCGAGCATAAAAATATTTTTTCATATAGCAGGACAGTGTTTTACACATACTAATTTTCATTATTGTACAAGGTACAGTAATGGAGGAAAAAATGTTGAATATTTTCAAAATATCTCTGCTGTAAGCTGTGCCTAACCCCTTAATCGTGGTTTCGTTACTTGTGGTTACTAGGTTTTTAATCGAGATTAATGCACTTCGCCAAGAGTGTAATTCTCTAGAATAGATGGTCTCTTCTTGAGCGAGGTTATGTTCAGACATATCGTAGGTCTGTATCACAAAATTAGTGTTATATTGCTGATAGTATGGTGTCGGTAATGATAGTGGTGCTAATACTGATATCAGTAGGAGTAAAAAGTAGAATGGTTCGACACCTGATACTTTCTGAACCCAAGTTCAGTTCCGTCGTCTTCCTCCGATTGACTCAGCCTTGCCCTACCTTCTTCCCCGCCCCTTGACATAACCCAGGACTTGTAATAAGTGTTAAACAATGCGGGAAGGGTCATTACACTGTGTGATCAATAGAGGAGCCATGCACAGATCAAGGTCCTGATAACTTGTCCGCTCTAAGTGCTCCCGTGTCTATGCGATATTGTCAATAACGATGCTATACAAAGGTCATGAACTCTGCTTTTTATTAACTTCGTGATACACCCTCGAGTGTCGAAGTAACAGACGCCCACACCTACAGTGACGGAATCAAGTCACGGAAGTATTTTTCTTTGGGCATATACGTACATTTTTTAGTTTTCGATTTCCAGCAAATTTTGAGATATGTGGTGATCAAAGCGACCATAGGGCATAACTTCTCTGATTATTTTGTGTTTCCTGCTATTATTATTCCATGATTCTTCCATTACTGCTTTTGTAATTTTTTAATGAAACTCGAGTAAAGAATTAACTACTAAAATTGTACATTAAATTACTATTTACAATTTTCAGCATACTGTTTAATTTGTTTTTAACCTGATAACTTAGAAGACGAACTTATTCAGTAATATACGAAGGTGTACAGTCTCAGATTAGATATATTTCTGCAGGTGTACCTCAAGGGAGCATTCTAGCCCCTTTTCTCTATTTAATTTACACTCATGATATACCAACACCTAAATCAGATTCTCTAACTGTAGCTCAGTTCGCTGATGACATTGCTGCCTTAGCAAAGGAGATACTGGTGAACAAGTGACAACCAATCTACAAAACTTTCTACAAGAAATTGAAATATGGAACAAAAAATGGAGAACAGTATGAATACAAATAAGTCATCAACAGTAACATTCACATACCTCAAAAAAGAAAAAGCACTTCCATTATACCTCAACTGTTCACCAGTACCACAGCATGAAGTACGATATCTTGGACTCATCCTAGACAGTCGCTTGACCTGGAATAAACATCTCACTTACACCCTCCAGAGATTAAGATACAGGCTTCATCGATTGAAAGCAATACTTTCCAGCTCTTGTCTTTCCCTTTCCAACAAAAGGTTAATATATGTAATGCTTCTCAAACCTATTTGGCTTTATGGATGTTCATTATGGGGATCGGCTTCTATCAAGCGTATTCAAACATTCCAAAATCGGGCACTAAGGATAATCACTGGAGCCCCATGGTACATACGAAATTAAACACTTCATTCAGATCTAGATCTAGCCAAAGTAGAGACTGTACTTCGTTCTTCCTACACACGGTTATATGCAACATTGTCAACACATTCTAACAGCTTAATCAACCAGATTCCTCGGAACCTGCCCCCTGCACGGACTGATCGTCGCCTCAAGAGGAAAAGACACACTGATTTGTTGATGCTTTGAGGAACGTTAATGGACGTCACCCTCTCCACAAGTCTCATATTGTTGAAATGTTAATGTACAAAAATTGTCAAATAAATTTAAAAAAAAAAACCTGATAACTAAGAATACATTTTCAAAAAAATTATACTGACTTTTTAAATTTCAGCTGAAAATTGTAAATTATGCAACCGCCTCTCCACTTAGAGTTCTGAAACGTTACTGTGAGTTCTGAAACAGTTATCGTGCGAGAGAGAAGTATGAAAGATAGGGATGGGTAGAACAGCTTCCACTCCGTCCCAATTCCAGAAACACTAGAGTCGACGGCAATTCGGAAGGCGGTAGTCTGCTAGCGTTTGCATCGAGAGAGACAGATAGAGAGAGCAAGGCAGCGTACAACATTGCCACATCGTACTTCACGAGCACGTGCAATACAAATAGTGCAGGGGAGAATTTAAATTATCAAAAGACAATAATGACCTTAGCCGTTGATTACTGTAAGCATGACACCAAACAAACCCTCTTTCCTTCACTAACAACATTCTTTGCACGGTTCTCAATCCCACACCACATGCTTCTGTAGTCGTTTCTTGGGTGTTGGCAACGTTGCTGCCAGCATCAAGATGGCCGGCAGCGTTCTGCTCGTCAACGTTTTTAAAATAATTATACACCTTAAACACTATTTTCCGCACCTGCTTGTGTAATACTTGCCTTTTTATAGACTCTTCTTCCATTTATTTACCTTACATACACACAGTAAATGTTAGTTTTACTTATTCAATGTATTGAAACACTCACACGTGAACAGACGAACTCTGGAAGTACTTGTTATAGACTGATTCTGATTGGTTCTACTGTACAAGCTTGTGACGTCACATACCAGAAATGCTACGGCGCATATACTGGGTGTTCAGTTCAAAGTGTGTCGTGGCTCGCTGTATGCCGTCATATGGCTAGTCGATGAGCCTAGAGAATTCAATCTTCCTACACTTCCGCAGAGGTGTATTACCTATGTGTCAGAGAAGTTGCATAGCAAGTACGGCATTCATTCTGAAGAGTACTTACTGATATGTATGGTAACGCTGGTAGTGGCAGGAAAGTGAACTGTTTGGAAACATGTACTGAGATGGGTTTTTTCTTGCTGTCAGGATATGGGGAGAGGGTTAAGACGATTTCTTACGTATTTGTTGACATTAACTTCGATGGTCAACATGGACACGGAGCATTTGATTTGAATTGTGGAATGTTGCCGTACGCAACCGATGATAACAAATACCCTGCGTACGACTTGACCGTGCAAAACACAGTTCGAAAGAGGTTATGGTAGCACACAGACAGTACGGACCGCCATCTGTTGCTACGACGTTCAAGTTATTGTAATACACGTTCTCAAGTTCAGATTGAACGCCTTGATTAATAGGCAACTTCTCTGACATAAAAGCTGAAACTCGCTTCAAATCGCTGACTCACAACAGTGACGTCATGACATACTTTGAAATGAACACCCAGTAGAAGCTAACCGCCTTCCGAAATGCCATCTAGTCTAGTTGTTAAAAAAAAAAAAACACACACGTTTATAATTTTACGTACCAGACATATATTAAAATAAAATAAGCATAAAATAAGAAACTCTATATAAGAATAATTCATAAACACTACTTTCTTCTTAAAACTATAGTCCGGATCAGCTTACTTCATACCCTAAGTGTGAAACCTAACCACTTTTCCTCCCATTGCTACATATGAAGAGTCCACTGCAAGATTGATGGATGTCACTTTCTTGTCGAAAATAAACCAAGACTGTCAATGTATAGCTTAAGACATATAGAATGTACATAGAGAGTTACATGGCATTAACACTGATAGTCATTGTCCAGTAATGATCGGAAAATCACAGTTAAGCTTTGAGCGCTAAGCATTTCAAACTTTCAATTGTTTCTCCTGCAAAATGCATTCCAAATGACATCCATCATTCTTGCAATGGACTCTTCATATGCTAGTGGATTATGGTGATTTTCTAGTTTGAAGGTTGAATTTTCTTTTGCCAACTTCGCTTGTAATTTCGATACAGAGAAATACTACAACTGGTAGTGATTTTCTAACGGTTATGTTGGCAGCAGGAACAGCTGTTGTCGGCAGTGCAAATTCTGAAAATTCAAATTGTTCTAGATTTCTGAGTCGATTACTGGAAGCTAGTGAAATTCGAACATAATATTAATTAATTAATATCGGTATTATATTAATACATAATTAGCAATCTTACGGTTCAAGTGAATATTTTGACTTAGAAATGTCATAGTTGTTTTGAAACTGGAAAAATGAAGAACATCATCTCATCTGTAACATCCGTGACAAGATGTGTGTAACATCCGTGACATGGAAGAAACAGGTATAAAATATTTACCGATTATGTTTTTGTGAACTGATTGGATGCCATGAGATTTACATAGCTTTCACATGGACACTATGAGAATGAATCTCTTTTTGCTTGAGGCAGAGACCTGAGTTTTACACTTTTTGATAATAAGATGTGAAGTGAGTTCACAAATCTTGAAACATCTGTGACGGAACCTTTTCTTTATTTTATGCTTTAATAATAAATTTGATTCAAACAACTTTTTTCTGTAAAATGATACTGATCTTGTAAATTGATTCTAATAATAAAAGTTGACAAAAGTCGTTTCATTTTCAATGTAGGCTATAGACTTTCAGTCTTACTACTAACAGTTTATAGTTTTTATACGAGACTTATGCAGAGTTGAGACAAAAAACGTTACTAATAAAACGTGAATGAGCTATGGACGTATAAATAGGCTGTAACTATACAATGGGAATTGCTTTGCAGTAGTTATATACACGAAACCCCTTGTTTAAGCGTTGTATATAGGGAAAAAATGGCCGCCCCTCTAACAGCTGTTCGTATCGACTGTCATTTTATGATGATGGTTATCTTGTAACCACAGAAGAACAAACCAAATATCATAGAATTATTAGAATAATATTGCTGTAGCTTGTACTCTTTGACCAAAATGTAGTGTGGTAATCGATTAGAGCCAGTTGTACTATCGATATTTAACACGCCACACTAGAGCGCTCTACCGGATGCAATAGAGAACCTCAGATATTCTATTACCTTTCGTAACGAAGTAATGACGAAACTATGACGTAGCTATGTAACAGTTATACTGTTATACACGACGTATGTAATGATTAATTATTAGTAAGGAATTTACACACGACGTATAAACGAGCCACTCATTGTATAAGACAGTTAAACGTCTTTATATAGGGTTTTTATTAGTAAGACCGTTTGAAAATAGTAAAAATGTAACATCCATAACGCCCACCGCTGTGGAGTAATGGTCAGCACGCCTGGCTATGAAACGAGCGGGCCCGGGTTCAAATCCTGGTTGGGGTTTTTTCCGGGATTTTCCCTCAACCAATTGAAGCAGAATTTCTGGGTAATTTTCGGCGTTAGACCTCGGACTCATTTCGCCATAATTAATTCACAAATCATCATCCATACAATAGCCCGGGTTAAGTTCATGGTGCGGCGTGCAGTACTTGTACAAGAGCGCGGCCATTCGGCTACCCAATCATTCACAGAGTAGGAGTGGTAAGCACAATAAGCCTCAGGCTGCAGTGTAAGCCTTCGGGTCCCTCCTCAGTACAAAGAAGAGAAAAAAAATATTCGTGACAACAGGAATGGCTGCTCTATGAATTACATATTCTTGTACAGTAGATTAAATACGTACGTGTAGGTACAATTTTATTATTTGGGTGCGTTGTTTGCATCAGTTACGTCAGAGAACGCCTCATTGTTCTGTACTACGCAGTACGCACTTCGAATTCCATGACTCACCATGCATTTCCTTATTTGTTTAGTGAGATATGTTATCTCTATTTTGTGACTTGACTACCTTCAAGAAAAGGAAGGACTGCATCTCAATTGAAGCCAGGGTTCCTATACGTACGACTATTTTGACTAATTGTACGAGGTACGACCGAACTCTAAGTCGTACGAAATTTTGTACGACTATTTTACTGAAGGGACAAAATTATTTTGGAACTGAAAATGTCGGACTATAATAAAAAGTAAGTTAATTTGCCCCTTTTCTAGACAACTTTTCTTCATTCAGTATGTCATTGATTAATATCCCTGATCACACACATTATATGCTTTAAAGGGATAAAAGATGCTTTGAAAATCAATATGGTGACTACACTCTTTCCATGCAAATCATAAATTCGACATCTCGAGCTCCAGGTTTCATGTACGGTGCAGTTATATCAAAGTAACACGAGTTCAGAGATCTGCTAACTTCAGGAAGTATTTTTATGAATGAAATAGTACCGCGCTAGGATTAAGAAATCTAGACGCGCTGACATTTTAGCGGTATCGGATTTGAGTCGACTGCAGGTGGATTAATTTGATGTAATCATCAGCTGCCGCACTGATTGATATTACTCGTAAATATCTGCCGTTGTGCCGGCCAAAGATAAACTTTCTGCTGGCTGTTGTTTCCGACCAAGCGTCATCGTGCATGCTTTACCGAAAATGACAGTATTGATGAAGAAATGGTAATTTGAATGCTAAATGCCATTGTGGATATTAACTATAAGTACTAAAATTCTTGACTGACTGGAGAAATGGATAGGAAATACTGGAGAATGCTGGGTTTGCAGTGAAAAATCTGCCCTTGGACAGAACACTATGAATGAATATAAATTTATAGGCCTATGAACCACTTTTTTTGGTGTTAAGTGAAATATATTCGTGCGCACTACCTATGAAATAGTAAAATGATGAATGTACGACAATTTTATGCTAAAGTAGGACTTTTTCATAAGTTGGTACGATTGCGTTTCATTTATCTGGCAACCCTGATTGAAGCATCGAGTTTATAGTTTTTATAGTAACGAACAAGACACTGCGTTAATTCAAAAGCAAACAACAGCGTTACGTTAGCTTGCACTTCGAAGGAAATAAAGCCTGAGACAGTGAACTATAGGGGAGAGTGGGTAGGAATGGGACATTTTTCAGAATATTTGAATTTCAACAAAAATTTAATTACTTATTTGATGTTGTTAAATCTCGGTACAATCTTTATTTGTTGAACATACTTGGAACCTAATGAGCTCCACCCAACTTTAAAAAATATTTATGAAAATCACTGTTATACTTTGTATTGCATATTGTGCCATTTCTCCCACAGAGTAGGAGGAATGGGACAGCTTGCAGGAGCTTTGAGACACCACTTAATGGACATTAGCAAACATCTGAAAACTAACTCCAAATGAGTAAAGGCACCTAGATCTCTGTGTCCCACCACACTTTGAAGGATGTGGCAACTTTGTAACTACATCAGATATTTGAACACAACTGATATCCTCCTTGTCTGGGAATATAAAATCTTTAGACTCCTGTTTCCTCTTAATAAAATTCACTATCAAATCTCCATGTCTTTCTACTTCTTCAACTCTACCTACATAATGAACAACTGACTTTTCTCCCTCAAATTTAACAAGAACAAAATCGTTCTTTTCAAAATCTTTACTATTGAAGTCAAAATCTTCTTCATTCTCAACTTCAAAGTCATTGTCAGATGAGTCAATATATTCTATTTGTTCAGAGCTGCTCGAATCAGTGACAAAATTCACAGACTTTACGGAACTGGTATTTGTTGATTTAGGTGCACTCTTAGTCTTCTTTCGGCCTGCCTCTTCTTCAATGTATTTCTTCTCAGGAGTGTCAGTTATAATTCTCGTTCTTGCTCTTTTTCTTCCACGAGCGGAGTTTTCTTTTCTGACTCCTGCCTTAGGATAAGGACGAATATCTTGAGGCGTTAGTTAAGGATTTCAATGCACTAACATGCCTAGCAAGAGCAGATTTTAAATACTCATTTCTTTCGCTACAGCTCTAATTGATCGACCTTCATATATGACTTGTTGGAGAGCAAGTCTTAGTTTACTTTCGTTGTTTCTAACTCTCTGAGTTTTCTTTTCCCAAACCTTTGGCATTTTTCTGCACCTAATAAAATAAAAATATTTAATCTGAAACCAATTATTTATATTCATGTTACTAAAAATTACATAATATATAGTATACATTATGTAACAACATGCCAGGAGGCATGGGACATGTCCCATAGCTCCTGCAACTTGCTGTCCCATTCCTCCTACATACACAAAAAATTGGTGAAGGTGCCACATGTTAAATCTAGTTGTAAGGTTAACCTAAACTTATCCATAAATATATAGCCCATCCTTATGGCTTTGTATATAATAAGTATAAAATGCATACCTTCAACAATGAGATGACTAGAAGAGTTTGTAAGAACTACTAAAATATTACTTTTTACTCACAAAAACACAAAATATGGACAGCATAAATATTAGCAAGCCTTGTGCTGTCATACAACATAACAAAGTTGCTTCAAGAGACATCTATGGGTGGATAGAAGAACTTCTAACTGTGCGCCAAATTCAAAATGAAACTTATGTCCCATTCCTCCTGTGTCCCAAACCTACCCACTCTCCCCTATGCGCTCACTAGTGTGTATGACTGACTTTTTAAAGTAATCTATTATTTTAACGAAGGAATTCACGCCAAGACATAAGGCTAATTACTTAGACATGAAAGTATATTCAAAGGAAATAAATTATGTATATAATGAACAGATGCATAGCTTTACTATGCTGCATAGAACTACGTTAGGGTCGTGCGAGAAAGGAAATGAGGTTGTATATGCAGTCATCATCTATTGCAGGGCTGGGCACATTACGTGATTCTGAGAAATGAGCGCTGTGTGCTTTAAAGAGCGGGTCTTGCGAGCGCTGTGACGTATGCATACTGTACGTCATTCAGTGTCGGTGCAGTGGTGACTGTGCAGTATGACGGCGAACTTTGAAGACGGAGCTTCCGCTCATACACTAAAGCGTCCCGCTACTCCCAATGCTTTTAATGTATCATGGGAGGAGGAGTTCTTTTTGGTAGAGAGCAGTGGATTAGCAAAGTGTTTAATTTGGCATAAAACACTTCAACTGGTTAAGAAGTTCAATATCCAACGACATTATTCTTTACAACATGCTACTGAATATGACAAATATGTCTGTAATGAACGCCATAAATTAATACAACTTAAAGAAAATGTTTCTCAGCAGGTACATTATATTAGAGTATCTATTTGATATTTACATTGCATTATAAGTTATTATACATTTAGTAATATATAATTTTAAATTATACAAGTATTATGATATATAATATATCATTTTATATATCATGAACTGTAATATACTATACTATGATATATCATAATATTTGTATAATTTAAAATTATATATTACTAAATGTACTATAATAACTTATAATGCAACATAAATATCGAATAGATATTCTAATATAATGTACCTGAGAAACTTTTTCTTTAAGATGTATTAATTTATGGTCATATCATATCATATCATATCATATCATATCATATCATATCATATCATATCATATCATATCATATCATATCATATCATATCATATCATATATCTCGCATCGCATCACATTATATTATATTATATTATATTATATTATATTATATTATATTATATATTAGCAGGATGACAATAATGCACTTAGAGAATCGGCTATGAGAATTAGCTACAAAATTTGCCACGAAATTGCAAAGGAATTGAAAACATTCAACGAAGGTGAATTCATCAAGCGATGTTTAATTATATTGGCAGATGAACTCTGTCCACAGCAAGTAGGGGAAGTGGAAGCCATACGCCTTCTCGTAGAACCGTGGTGAGGAGATTGCAGTATGTGCGTATGGGTTATGTAAATAAGCCTAATGATTTGTGTGTGTGCATAGAGCGAAGTTTATTCCATTAAATTAATAAGAGCGTTATAAATTCTGTAATGTACAATGGATTGATGTAATATCCTTATAAACTATTACGTACTGAACAACCGTGGCTCTTGTTACATTAATGCAGGGAAGGTAGCTGTAATGCGAGTCCGCCACTGCGTGAGCGTTCTTCTCTGGCTTGAATTGAAGTGCCTTGCGGAGCGAGAGCAGCTCTGGCCGACTAGACTGAGCCGCTCTCTTGCCCGGGCCTGGTCTATTGGGTGATAAAATATGGCAATTTACAGATTCAATGGAATCATACACGGCAAGAACAGGGCGATGATATGCTAAATATGAGTATCGTATGTGGTCGCAAGCCGTCCAAATTTCTTACGAAAACCATGCCGATGGACGAGATCAAGGAGAACAAAGACAATGGGAACAAGGCGAATACAGGGATAACAAGGGGAATACATGGAGAACAAGGAGATGTCAAGAATGACGGTACTACAAGGAAAACAAGGGGATGACAAAAACAAGGTGAATGCAACTGGTACAAGAGAGTACATAGCGAATAAGAGAACGCCAAGAATGGGGGACTACAGAACAAGGAGAATACAAGGAGAACAAGGAGAATATATCCAGAACTAAAAATAGATCCTATACTTCATTTTGTTCAACGATATAGACTTCAGTGGAAGAAATATTCCGAAAGGATGGATAGCACTAGATGGCCTAGACAAATGTTTGCCTATGCACCAAGAGGAAGGAAAAATTTGGGAAGATCACGAAAACGCTGGCGTGAGACCGTAAGGAATCCAAATAGGGTCTAACACGTGAAGGATATGACAATATAAAACATAAAACATTACATGAAAGTACCCCGAAAGAGCAAAGCTCGTGTTCGGGAACAGTTCCGTTTTGATAAAATAATTTGAGAATGACACAAAATTTTACATAATTCACAAAAATATCACTTTTTATCTGAATTAAAATTTAAAATTCTAATAGCAGAGTATTACATAGATCATAATACTTCACAAAAATAAAAGTGTCTGTTGTTTTTAAAATAAAATGTAAAATTCTTATACCAGGATCAGATTCTTAAGAGGAGTAGATAGATAAAAACATATATAAATCATAAATATAGATACTTTGTAGACTTAAGGCTGGTTCACAATAAACCGGAAACGAGAATCGGAACGAAAACGAAAACGTTAAAATTGTTAAAATGTGTACATTTAAATGTGAGCATTCACAATTAACGAAAAGCTTGCCGGAGCCCGGGATCGGGAACGGAGAATTGGCCAAGTTTCAACTTTGGCGTTCACGTTTCCGATCACAGCCCACTAGATTCATTCTATTGCCATCTAAAAGCTATTTTGTCGTCGTATATTTTGTAGCAAGAAGACCGTGACATAACCTATGCATTATTTTGTTCTGTGCTGTGCATCATGGAGCAAGTTTTATTTGATGAGATTCTAATATTGAGTGTTGAGGAAAATCCTCAAGTTTACGATAAGCGGCGCGCCTCATATAAAGATGAGAAAATGAAGGAGAATACGTGGCTTTCAATAGCTGCATGTTTGAACACCGATCGGAAGCCAATCATATTTTATTACTGTATTGATTGTATTACACACTACATATTCATGCTTAAATTCAATAACTACTGTTGTGTTCATTTTCGATCTATTACAAATGTTTCTTCTCTAATTATTTTAAGTTATGGTAGACTTAAAATAGATTGTGATAATAAAGATGCATGGGCATATTTATAGTACCCTACCTAATGAAATGTTCCAGTTGAAATTTCGAAGTTGGTTAACCTGTGTTTATGTTGGCTGCCTTGTACTCATGAGAGAACGCCATTGGTCAATTATACACAAATAACATCAGAATGCGTAATATCGACTTTAGATATCGTTATTGACATACATATCGATATGCATTGTCGTCTACGTTCTCGGTTTATTGTGAATAAAAAATTTTCATATTCACGTCCTCTGCTTTTCGTTTTCATTATGGTTCTCGTTTCCGGTTTATTGCGAACCAGCCTTAACATTTAAACACCAGGGTAAGATACTTAAGAAGTAGGCTACATAAAGATTATGATAATAAAGTTAATAAAAATAATAGTAGTAATGATTGAGATAATTTATATTATAATTTCAGAGTTAAAAAAGAGATGGTGTTGAGATTGATGATGAATTAATAATAATAATAATAATAATAATAATAATAATAATAATAATAATAATAATAATAATAACAACAACAATAATTATATTATATTATATTAGGCTATATACAATAATATATTATTATTATTATTATTATTATTATTATTATTATTATTATTATTATTATTATTATTATTGTTATTGAATTATTATAAGACTCTTGTTCACAATCTGAAATTAATTTTCTTTTCGATCTAAATATTTTTCCTCTAGAGTATCCCTCAATTTTATAAAATTAACATCAAGCCGTCTTCTGTTTTCAACGTCACACCTGGAAGATAAAGATATGAACTCACGCCCCAATGAGATAACACGATACCCAGCATAGACATGAGAGAATATCTCTGTATAATGCAGAATGCAGATCCTCATCCAAAGGTTCCACATGGCTTCACAGCTACGCCTTTGACTGCTCTCTCTCTCTCTCTTAGTGTTTTTATTATTTATTTAATGACTTGTCACTGATAAAACATGTCAATTTGAAGCCGACACACGCCTTTGCGACGGCATTAACAAGTCACTCAGAAAAGCAGAATGCATAAAATTACGGAGCCATACACTGTTGCCGATATTTCGCGACACTGCTATTCATTCAAGACATTTTGTATTCTGTCAATGTTAGCTGAGAAACTGAGTTAACTCTGTTAAATTTTCATAATGTCATTGTATTAGATGTTGCTACTCAAATAATCGGCATAATAGTATACACTAGTAATCGTAATTTTGAAAGGTTAAGTAGCGTTATAGTTTGTTTATAATTAATAAGTCAGTTAAGTCACAAAGAAGAATTTATCGGAAGTTAGGTTAACCAGGTAGCCTACGTCTTGTCTCATGAGGTCAGCCTGATTTACTCACAATTAGTGAAATCAGTCAGTCGGGTCGGTTAAGGCAAGCAGTCTCAATACATGAGATCAACAAACCAGTCAGGCAGTAGTCGCAATACATGAGATAAACATACCAGTCAGTCAGGAAGAGTAGTCTCAATACATGAGATCAACAAACCAGTCAGTCAGGAAGTAGTCTCAATATATGAGATCAACAAACCAGTCAGTCAAGGAAGTAGTCTCAACACATAAGATCAACAAACCAATCAGTCAGGAACTAGTCTCAATATATGAGATCAACAAACCACTCAGTCAGGAAGTAGTCTCAATACATGAGATCACCAAACCAGTCAGTCGGGAAGTAGTCTCAATATATGAGATCAACAAATCAGTCAGTCAGGAAGTAGTCTCAATACATGAGATCAATAAATCACTCCGTCAGGAAGTAGTCTCAATATATCAGATCAACAAACCACTCAGTCAGGAAGTAGTCTCAATACATGAGATCAACAAACCACTCAGTCAGGAAGTAGTCTCAATACATGAGATCAACAAACCAGTCAGTCAGGAAGTAGTCTCAATACATGAGATCAACAAATCAGTCAGTCAGGAAGTAGTCTCAATACATGAGATCAACAAACCAGTCAGTCAGGCAGTAGTCTCAATACATGAGATCAACAAACCAGTCAGTCAGGAAGTACTCTCAATATATGAGATCAACAAACCAGTTAGTCAGGAAGTAGTCTCAATAAATGAGATCAACAAACCAGTCAGTAAGCAAGTAGTCTCAATACATGAGATCAACAAACCAGTCAGTCAGGAAGTAGTCTCAATACATGAGATCAACAAACCAGTCAGTCAGGCAGTAGTCTCAATACATGAGATCAACAAAATATTCAGTCAGGAAGTAGTCTCAATACATGAGATCAATAAATCACTCAGTCAGGAAGTAGTCTCAATACATGAGATCACCAAACCAGTCAGTCGGGAAGTAGTCTCAATATATGAGATCAACAAATCAGTCAGTCAGGAAGTAGTCTCAATACATGAGATCAATAAATCACTCCGTCAGGAAGTAGTCTCAATATATCAGATCAACAAACCACTCAGTCAGGAAGTAGTCTCAATACATGAGATCAACAAACCACTCAGTCAGGAAGTAGTCTCAATACATGAGATCAACAAACCAGTCAGTCAGGAAGTAGTCTCAATACATGAGATCAACAAATCAGTCAGTCAGGAAGTAGTCTCAATACATGAGATCAACAAACCAGTCAGTCAGGCAGTAGTCTCAATACATGAGATCAACAAACCAGTCAGTCAGGAAGTACTCTCAATATATGAGATCAACAAACCAGTTAGTCAGGAAGTAGTCTCAATAAATGAGATCAACAAACCAGTCAGTAAGCAAGTAGTCTCAATACATGAGATCAACAAACCAGTCAGTCAGGAAGTAGTCTCAATACATGAGATCAACAAACCAGTCAGTCAGGCAGTAGTCTCAATACATGAGATCAACAAAATATTCAGTCAGGAAGTAGTCTCAATACATGAGATCAATAAATCACTCAGTCAGGAGGTAGTCTCAATACATGAGATCACCAAACCAGTCAGTCAGGAAGTAGTCTCAATACATGAGATCAACAAACTACTCAGTCAGGAAGTAGTCTCAATACATGAGATCAACAAACCAGTCAGTCACGAAGTAGTCTCAATAGATGAGATCAACAAACTAGTCAGTCAGGAAGTAGTCTCAATACATGAGATCAAAAAACCAGTCAGTCAGGCAGTAATCTCAATAAATGAGATCAAAAAACAAGTCAGTCAGGAAGTAGTCTCAATACATGAGATCAACAAATCAGTCAGTCAGGAAGTAGTCTCAATACATGAGATCAACAAACCAGTCAGTCAGGCAGTAGTCTCAATACATGAGATCAACAAACCAGTCAGTCAGGAAGTACTCTCAATATATGAGATCAACAAACCAGTTAGTCAGGAAGTAGTCTCAATAAATGAGATCAACAAACCAGTCAGTAAGCAAGTAGTCTCAATACATGAGATCAACAAACCAGTCAGTCAGGAAGTAGTCTCAATACATGAGATCAACAAACCAGTCAGTCAGGCAGTAGTCTCAATACATGAGATCAACAAAATATTCAGTCAGGAAGTAGTCTCAATACATGAGATCAATAAATCACTCAGTCAGGAAGTAGTCTCAATACATGAGATCAACAAACCAGTCAGTCAGGAAGTAGTCTCAATACATGAGATCAACAAACTACTCAGTCAGGAAGTAGTCTCAATACATGAGATCAACAAACCAGTCAGTCACGAAGTAGTCTCAATAGATGAGATCAACAAACTAGTCAGTCAGGAAGTAGTCTCAATACATGAGATCAAAAAACCAGTCAGTCAGGCAGTAATCTCAATAAATGAGATCAAAAAACAAGTCAGTCAGGAAGTAGTCTCAATACATGAGATCAACAAACCAGTCAGTCAGGAATTAGTCTCAATACATGAGATCAACAAATCAGTCAGTCAGGAAGTAGTCTCAATACATGAGATCAACAAACCAGTCAGTCAGGAAGTACTCTCAATATATGAGATCAACAAACCAGTTAGTCAGGAAGTAGTCTCAATAAATGAGATCAACAAACCAGTCAGTAAGGAAGTAGTCTCAATACATGAGATCAACAAACCAGTCAGTCAGGAAGTAGTCTCAATACATGAGATCAACAAACCAGTCAGTCAGGAAGTAGTCTCAATACATGAGATCAACAAAATATTCAGTCAGGAAGTAGTCTCAATACATGAGATCAACAAACAAGTCAGTCAGGAAGTAGTCTCAATACAAGAGATCAACAAACCAGTCAGTCAGGAAGTAGTCTCAATACATGAGATCAACAAACCAGTCAGTCAGGAAGTAGTCTCAATACATGAGATCAACAAACCAGTCAGTCAGGAAGTAGTCTCAATACATGAGATCAACAAACCAGTCAGTCAGGAAGTAGTCCCAATACATGAGATCAACAAACCAGTCAGTCAGGCAGTAGTCTCAATACATGAGATCAACAAACCAGTCAGTCAGGAAGTAATCTCAATACATGAGATCAACAAACCAGTCAGTCTGGAAGTAGTCTCAATACATGAGATCAAAAACCAGTCAGTCAGGCAGTAGTCTCAATACATGAGATCAACAAACCAGTCAGTCAGGAAGTAATCTCAATACATGAGATCAACAAACCAGTCAGTCAGGAAGAGTAGTCTCAATACATGAGATCAACAAACCAGTCAGTCAGGCAGTAGTCTCAATATATGAGATCAACAAACCAGTCAGTCAGGAAGAGTAGTCACAATACATGAGATCAACAAACCAGTCAGTCAGGAAGTAGTCTCAATACATGAGATCAACAAAATATTCAGTCAGGAAGTAGTCTCAATACATGAGATCAACAAACAAGTCAGTCAGGAAGTAGTCTCAATACAAGAGATCAACAAACCAGTCAGTCAGGAAGTAGTCTCAATACATGAGATCAACAAACCAGTCAGTCAGGAAGTAGTCTCAATACATGAGATCAACAAACCAGTCAGTCAGGAAGTAGTCTCAATACATGAGATCAACAAACCAGTCAGTCAGGAAGTAGTCTCAATACATGAGATCAACAAACCAGTCAGTCAGGCAGTAGTCTCAATACATGAGATCAACAAACCAGTCAGTCAGGAAGTAATCTCAATACATGAGATCAACAAACCAGTCAGTCTGGAAGTAGTCTCAATACATGAGATCAAAAACCAGTCAGTCAGGCAGTAGTCTCAATACATGAGATCAACAAACCAGTCAGTCAGGAAGTAATCTCAATACATGAGATCAACAAACCAGTCAGTCAGGAAGAGTAGTCTCAATACATGAGATCAACAAACCAGTCAGTCAGGCAGTAGTCTCAATATATGAGATCAACAAACCAGTCAGTCAGGAAGAGTAGTCACAATACATGAGATCAACAAACCAGTCAGTCAGGAAGTAGTCTCAATACATGAGATCAACAAACCAGTCAGTCAGGAAGTAGTCTCAATACATGAGATCAACAAACCAGTCAGTCAGGAAGAGTAGTCTCAATACATGAGATCAACAAACCAGTCAGTCAGGAAGTAATCTCAATACATGAGATCAACAAACCAGTCAGTCAGGAAGAGTAGTCTCAATACATGAGATCAACAAACCAGTCAGTCAGGAAGTAGTCTCAATACATGAGATCAACAAACCAGTCAGTTAGGAAGTAGTCTCAATACATGAGATCAACAAACCAGTCAGTCAGGAAGTAGTCTCAATACATGAGATCAACAAACCAGTCAGTCAGGAAGTAGTCTCAATATATGAGATCAACAAACCAGTCAGTCAGGAAGTAGTCCCAATACATGAGATCAACAAATCAGTCAGTCAGGAAGTAATCTCAATACATGAGATCAACAAACCAGTCAGTCAGGAAGTAGTCTCAATACATGAGATCAACAAATCAGTCAGTCAGGAAGTAGTCTCAATACATGAGATCAACAAACCAGTCAGTCAGGCAGTAGTCTCAATACATGAGATCAACAAACCAGTCAGTCAGGAAGTACTCTCAATATATGAGATCAACAAACCAGTTAGTCAGGAAGTAGTCTCAATAAATGAGATCAACAAACCAGTCAGTAACCAAGTAGTCTCAATACATGAGATCAACAAACCAGTCAGTCAGGAAGTAGTCTCAATACATGAGATCAACAAACCAGTCAGTCAGGCAGTAGTCTCAATACATGAGATCAACAAAATATTCAGTCAGGAAGTAGTCTCAATACATGAGATCAATAAATCACTCAGTCAGGAAGTAGTCTCAATACATGAGATCACCAAACCAGTCAGTCAGGAAGTAGTCTCAATACATGAGATCAACAAACTACTCAGTCAGGAAGTAGTCTCAATACATGAGATCAACAAACCAGTCAGTCACGAAGTAGTCTCAATAGATGAGATCAACAAACTAGTCAGTCAGGAAGTAGTCTCAATACATGAGATCAAAAAACCAGTCAGTCAGGCAGTAATCTCAATAAATGAGATCAAAAAACAAGTCAGTCAGGAAGTAGTCTCAATACATGAGATCAACAAATCAGTCAGTCAGGAAGTAGTCTCAATACATGAGATCAACAAACCAGTCAGTCAGGCAGTAGTCTCAATACATGAGATCAACAAACCAGTCAGTCAGGAAGTACTCTCAATATATGAGATCAACAAACCAGTTAGTCAGGAAGTAGTCTCAATAAATGAGATCAACAAACCAGTCAGTAAGCAAGTAGTCTCAATACATGAGATCAACAAACCAGTCAGTCAGGAAGTAGTCTCAATACATGAGATCAACAAACCAGTCAGTCAGGCAGTAGTCTCAATACATGAGATCAACAAAATATTCAGTCAGGAAGTAGTCTCAATACATGAGATCAATAAATCACTCAGTCAGGAAGTAGTCTCAATACATGAGATCACCAAACCAGTCAGTCAGGAAGTAGTCTCAATACATGAGATCAACAAACTACTCAGTCAGGAAGTAGTCTCAATACATGAGATCAACAAACCAGTCAGTCACGAAGTAGTCTCAATAGATGAGATCAACAAACTAGTCAGTCAGGAAGTAGTCTCAATACATGAGATCACAAAACCAGTCAGTCAGGCAGTAATCTCAATAAATGAGATCAAAAAACAAGTCAGTCAGGAAGTAGTCTCAATACATGAGATCAACAAACCAGTCAGTCAGGAATTAGTCTCAATACATGAGATCAACAAATCAGTCAGTCAGGAAGTAGTCTCAATACATGAGATCAACAAACCAGTCAGTCAGGAAGTACTCTCAATATATGAGATCAACAAACCAGTTAGTCAGGAAGTAGTCTCAATAAATGAGATCAACAAACCAGTCAGTAAGGAAGTAGTCTCAATACATGAGATCAACAAACCAGTCAGTCAGGAAGTAGTCTCAATACATGAGATCAACAAACCAGTCAGTCAGGAAGTAGTCTCAATACATGAGATCAACAAAATATTCAGTCAGGAAGTAGTCTCAATACATGAGATCAACAAACAAGTCAGTCAGGAAGTAGTCTCAATACAAGAGATCAACAAACCAGTCAGTCAGGAAGTAGTCTCAATACATGAGATCAACAAACCAGTCAGTCAGGAAGTAGTCTCAATACATGAGATCAACAAACCAGTCAGTCAGGAAGTAGTCTCAATACATGAGATCAACAAACCAGTCAGTCAGGAAGTAGTCTCAATACATGAGATCAACAAACCAGTCAGTCAGGCAGTAGTCTCAATACATGAGATCAACAAACCAGTCAGTCAGGAAGTAATCTCAATACATGAGATCAACAAACCAGTCAGTCTGGAAGTAGTCTCAATACATGAGATCAAAAACCAGTCAGTCAGGCAGTAGTCTCAATACATGAGATCAACAAACCAGTCAGTCAGGAAGTAATCTCAATACATGAGATCAACAAACCAGTCAGTCAGGAAGAGTAGTCTCAATACATGAGATCAACAAACCAGTCAGTCAGGCAGTAGTCTCAATATATGAGATCAACAAACCAGTCAGTCAGGAAGAGTAGTCACAATACATGAGATCAACAAACCAGTCAGTCAGGAAGTAGTCTCAATACATGAGATCAACAAACCAGTCAGTCAGGAAGTAGTCTCAATACATGAGATCAACAAACCAGTCAGTCAGGAAGAGTAGTCTCAATACATGAGATCAACAAACCAGTCAGTCAGGAAGTAATCTCAATACATGAGATCAACAAACCAGTCAGTCAGGAAGAGTAGTCTCAATACATGAGATCAACAAACCAGTCAGTCAGGAAGTAGTCTCAATACATGAGATCAACAAACCAGTCAGTTAGGAAGTAGTCTCAATACATGAGATCAACAAACCAGTCAGTCAGGAAGTAGTCTCAATATATGAGATCAACAAACCAGTCAGTCAGGAAGTAGTCTCAATACATGAGATCAACAAACCAGTCAGTCAGGAAGTAGTCTCAATATATGAGATCAACAAACCAGTCAGTCAGGAAGTAGTCCCAATACATGAGATCAACAAATCAGTCAGTCAGGAAGTAATCTCAATACATGAGATCAACAAACCAGTCAGTCAGGAAGAGTAGTCTCAATACATGAGATCAACAAACCAGTCAGTCAGGAAGTAGTCTCAATACATGAGATCAACAAACCAGTCAGTCAGGCAGTAATCTCAATACATGAGATCAACAAACCAGTCAGTCAGGAAGAGTAGTCTCAACACATGAGATCAACAAACCATTCAGTCAGGAAGTAGTCTCAATACATGAGATCAACAAACCAATCTCGTGAGGTTATTCAGTCGTTTAGGTCAGATTCATCAGCAAATCAGCCATTCCTTTTAGTAGGTTATTTTACGACGCTTTATCAACATCTTAGGTTGTTTAGCGTCTGAATGAAATGAAGGTGATAATGCCGATTAAAAGAGTTCGGGGTCCAACACCGAAAGTTATCCAGCATTTGCTTATATTCGATTGAGGGAAAACCCCGGAAAAATCTCAACAAGGTAACTTGCCCAACCGGGACTCAAACCTGGGCCACCTGGTTTCACGGCCAGACGCGGTAACCGTTACTCCACAGGTGTGGACTCAGTCATTCAATTTGTAAGTCAGTAAGTCCGGCCAATCAACCCACTCAAATTGATTAGTCAAACAATAGCGTCAGACAAGTCAAGTCAGTCAGTACTATTATATCACTCAGTGAAGTCAGGTTAGAAATGTTGGTCAACAAAAATGACGTCAGGTAAGTCATGTCAGTCAGCCAGTCAGTCAGTCAGTCAGTCAGTCATTCTGTTTGTAAGGTAGTAAGTCCGGCCAATCAACCCCGTCAAATTGGTTAGTCAAACAATAGCGTCAGACAAGTCAAGTCAGTCAGTACGATAATATCACTCAGTGAAGTCAGGTTAGAAATGTTGATCAACAAAAATGATGTCAGGTAAGTCATGTCAGTCAGTCAGCCAGTCAGTCAGTCAGTCAGCCAGTCAGTCAGTCATTCAGTTTGTAAGTTAGTAAGTCCGGCCAATCAACCCCGTCAAATTGGTTAGTCAAACAATAGCGTCAAACAAGTCAAGTCAGTCAGTACGATAATATCACTCAGTGAAGTCAGGTTAGAAATGTTGATCAACAAAAATGATGTCAGGTAAGTCATGTCAGTCAGTCAGTCATTCAGTTTGTAAGTTAGTAAGTCCGGCCAATCAACCCCGTCAAATTGGTTAGTCAAACAATAGCGTCAGACAAGTCAAGTCAGTCAGTACGATAATATCATTCAGTGAAGTCAGGTTAGAAATGTTGGTCAACAAAAATGACGTCAGGAAAGTCATGTCAGTCAGTCAGTCAGTCAGTCAGCCAGCCAGTCAGTCAGTCAGTCAGTCATTCAGTTTGTAAGTTAGTAAGTCCGGCCAATCAACCCCGTCAAATTGGTTAGTCAAACAATAGCGTCAGACAAGTCAAGTCAGTCAGTACGATAATATCACTCAGTGAAGTCAGGTTAGAAATGTTGATCAACAAAAATGATGTCAGGTAAGTCATGTCAGTCAGTCAGTCAGTCAGCCAGTCAGTCAGTCATTCAGTTTGTAAGTTAGTAAGTCCGGCCAATCAACCCCGTCAAATTGGTTAGTCAAACAATAGCGTCAGACAAGTCAAGTCAGTCAGTACGATAATATCACTCAGTGAAGTCAGGTTAGAAATGTTGATCAACAAAAATGATGTCAGGTAAGTCATGTCAGTCAGTCAGTCAGTCAGCCAGTCAGTCAGTCATTCAGTTTGTAAGTTAGTAAGTCCGGCCAATCAACCCCGTCAAATTGGTTAGGCAAACAATAGCGTCAGACAAGTCAAGTCAGTCAGTACGATAATATCACTCAGTGAAGTCAGGTTAGAAATGTTGATCAACAAAAATGATGTCAGGTAAGTCATGTCAGTCAGTCAGCCAGCCAGTCAGTCAGTCATTCAGTTTGTAAGTTAGTAAGTCCGGCGAATCAACCCCGTCAAATTGGTTAGTCAAACAATAGCGTCAGACAAGTCAAGTCAGTCAGTACGATAATATCACTCAGTGAAGTCAGGTTAGAAATGTTGATCAACAAAAATGATGTCAGGTAAGTCATGTCAGCCAGTCAGTCAGTCAGCCAGCCAGTCAGTCAGTCATTCAGTTTGTAAGTTAGTAAGTCCGGCCAATCAACCCCGTCAAATTGGTTAGGCAAACAATAGCGTCAGACAAGTCAAGTCAGTCAGTACGATAATATCACTCAGTGAAGTCAGGTTAGAAATGTTGATCAACAAAAATGATGTCAGGTAAGTCATGTCAGTCAGTCAGCCAGCCAGTCAGTCAGTCATTCAGTTTGTAAGTTAGTAAGTCCGGCGAATCAACCCCGTCAAATTGGTTAGTCAAACAATAGCGTCAGACAAGTCAAGTCAGTCAGTACGATAATATCACTCAGTGAAGTCAGGTTAGAAATGTTGATCAACAAAAATGATGTCAGGTAAGTCATGTCAGCCAGTCAGTCAGCCAGTCAGTCAGCCAGTCAGTCAGTCAGTCAGTCAGCCAGCCAGTCAGTCAGTCATTCAGTTTGTTAAGTTAGTAAGTCCGGCGAATCAACCCCGTCAAATTGGTTAGTCAAACAATAGCGTCAGACAAGTCGAGTCAGTCAGTACGATAATATCACTCAGTGAAATCAGGTTAGAAATGTTGATCAACAAAAATGACGTCAGGTAAGTCATGTCAGTCAGTCAGTCATTCAGTTTGTCAATAAGACCAATTAAGTCAGTCGTATTAATTGGATAAATGAGTTAGTTTAACTACTCAGTTACGTTAGTCGGTCAATTACTCATCCGTGAGACCAATCAGTCAGAACAAGCAATCAGGAAAATCTGTTACATCAGTCATATCACTTTGCCAGATCAGTCAGAAAATCAGTCGACACTGTAATTTTTTTATCAGATACGGAATTACACTTTCGAGCGAGACTTGATGGGAGTCCACCTGTATGTATGCAACAATTTCGCACATCTGTCCACAAGTAGCATATATACAGGTGCTCTTGTTTCTGCACATGTAAGGTAAAGTTGCCTAATCCCATGATACTCCTAATTTTGTGGCACGTTTTTTTTTTTTTTTTTTTTTTTTTTTCACTGCATTTCACGGGGTTGAATATCTTGCTAGGAAGTTCACCGATGTGTCAAAAGTAGGTGAAAGATGCACTCTTTCGAGAAATATGTCTCGCGCTATGGTCGAACGCAAAACTTTGACTGACATTCAATTCTAAAAAAGTAGCACGGAATTAGGGATATCACAGACATAGGACCCTACAGTGTGTTGTAAGCGAAACATATAATAAGGGAGCTTCAAATTTTATTTCCGTATCTGTACACATATTACAACGCTAGTAGATTTTGGTCCGGCTCTGTATACATGTTGATGACATTCATATACAGGGACATCATTTTATTTTTACTTCAATTTTTATTGTACCTGAATTTTTTAATGTACTTCACTCCCACCCCTTCAACCGTCTTCCACACAGATACAAGACCGCATATACAGTCATAGTAGCCACAGTACGTTCCAAAAATATGTTCGCGTTTTCCAGTGACGAAAGAGCTTTCAATATTGAATCATTTTCGCACAGATACTGTCGTCCATTTGCCTACGTCGTATCCCGGTTTCCCCACCAGCTTTTATTCGCCAGCTAGTGGCTGGGCTGTCTTAGCTCTTTTCTGAGAACATTAAATTCTGTTACGAATTGGACGTCTACGTAATATTATACAACTGTTTAAAATAACTTAAATAAAAGGGCTCCGTTGAGTAATTAACTGTCACGTGATTTCCCTCCTTTCTACGACCCTACGACATAACCACTTGGATCTTTTCGGATCGGGCAGAAGTGAAGATTGAATTTACAGTACGTAAGGTACTCTTTTATAGAGTAGGTACAGAATTACTAGTACGAAGGACGAAACTGGTAATTGGAATTAAGTACAATAGTCTATAGTGCAATAATATCCACATTAGAACTGAAGCCTGTATCGAAATGAACGGCCACCATTTAAAAAAATGTGTTTAAATATCCATATTATGATTATTTTTAAATTTAACTTCATTCTCTATATTGTACGCTAATGTGCTGTAGACAGTATAATATACACTGCATAATGAATACGTCCACATGGACAGCTTAGTTCGTGAGTCAAAACACTCATTGTTAATACTGTACTGTATTTTGATTAAACAAAAACCTAATGAAAATGATTAAACTCAAAAGCGCAATATTTCCTAGTTTACGTAAATGGATGAACTACTTTTCTTCCCTCCTATACCTAGTAAAGTGATTTGTTTGATATTACACCAGTATCATCGAACTCCAGTCGTGGAAGGGGATAGCAAACGGCGTTGATCCAGAGGTATAGGTAAGTTAATATTAAAAATGTTAGTAAAAATAAAATGATGTCCCTGTATATATCGTAATATAGAACAATATATCAAGAGAAGTATGGACAATATGGAAGTATGGAGGATAATTTAACCCAGAGCATTATTCACAATGGACGTTTTAGAATGGGGATTATTTCATTAACAATATACAGATAGATATTATGACTGGTGATCGGCAGTTACTTTCACATTCGAACCCACTACCAGTTGCATGCGGAACCCGCATTCCCAGATATAGCCTAATTGAGATGCTTCGTTCAAATATCCAACATGTAATTATGGGTATTTATTAAAGGCGCCACTAAAATCAGCTTTATTGCAACATCTACATAGGGGTGAAATGGGGATAACAATTTCGTTCATTGACGTATAAAATTACATTTCCTCTTTCACACACTAACGATAACAATATAACCTTGTCCTATTACCCAGACCTATCCTACTAAGACAGGTATGCTCAAAATTGTAAAAGCCCCGATTACACGAATGATGCTGCACTGCATAACACACACAGTGTACGGACTGGGCTCCGCAACTACATTGCAGCACCGCCCGTGGCATCGCTCTTACACTGTTACAAATACGGATAACAAACTGAATTTAAAATAGGAAAGAATATATACTATAATATTCAGTTATTACATTGTGTATTATATTTAATATAGTTACAATATTATTATTATTATTATTATTATTATTATTATTATTATTATTATTATTATTATCGCCCGACGCGATGTTGTACACCGAACGTAAATATAAGGGTCTCAGCCTTTTCAAAGCTCAATGGGAAGCATATTTACAGCATCTCAATATTTGCAACACATTATTGAGAACCTCGAATCCTCTTGTCGTTTCTACAAGGAACATAGCAGCAGAAAAGAAAGTATGTTCCAGGAAGTTAAAAATTCCACCTGAAGATCTGGATATAAGTAACATCAATGTCCATAAACTACGACAAAATCTTAGGAAACAAGAGTGCGACAAATGGTGTGCGCTTCCACATAAAGGAAAAGGTGTTATTTTATTTCAAGAATATACTCCCGGAAATAAATGGATTTTTTCTAAGGAGGGTCTATCTTCCTCTGAATGGCGGGACGCAATTAAGATGAATGCTAACGTAGCACCAGTGAGAAGTCTTCATGGGAGATCCTTGGACGGTTTCCGTTGCAGATACTGCAACGAGATTGAAACCTTAGCACACGTCCTAGGATCCTGTCAGCATGGAGAACTCCTGAGAAATTCACGCCATCATAACATCCGAAAACTAATAGCACAAGCCCTTAGAAACAAATCCTTCGAGGTCCATGAAGAGGTGCACTGCGTTGCGTCTGAAGGCGGCGGAATTAGAAGAGCGGACATCGTGGCTCTAGACAAGACTAATAGTAAAGGCTTTATACTGGACCCAACTGTTAGATTTGAGATGAGCCAGACCCAACCATCCGAAGTCAACAAAGAAAAACAACAAATTTATGAGCCTACTATTCCGTATTTTCGAGAAAAATATCAGATGGAAGGCACCTGGGAAGTACATGGTTTAATGATCGGAGCAAGGGGCACCATCCCACGATCAACTGTAAACACTATCAAAACATTTGGAATCCATGACATCATTCCAAAAATAATTACTTCAACCATTAAAGGGTCTGTGGCAATTCTGAAAAATCATTTATACGGAATATCATAATACCCCCCCCCCCTTTTCTATTCGTTAGTGTGTGATTGTTACAAATATATGTACAAATTTATTATTTCTTAAACTTAAGCTCCTAGTTCACATTTAAATTTGGCTCATCTATCTTACTGTAATCATTACTATTCTTATATGTGTGTTATTCTGTGTTTTTGGCAACCCAGGATGCCTGGGCAGACTATTTCTTGAAATAAATTATATATTATTATTATTATTATTATTATTATTATTATTATTATTATTATTATTATTATTATTATTATATCATAGTTAATGTTATTTTCATATTCCACCATACATTGCGGTCTGTTCAACATGTGCATAGTTTTCTGCAAGTAATCGGAAATCTATTTCCAGCGAATTTATTCAATGCGCAGCTGGCTCAAAAAATGCTCATCTGTTAATCGGGATCTATGTTTGGATTTAGCAACTTTCATTCTGTAAAATAATTCTTCGCACACATAAGTCGAGGCAAAGATACCTAACATAGTAGCAGCAAATAAGCTCGTCGTGGGATATTTCGTTTTGTTCATTTTTTAATACTTCTATGCTTGTCAGGTCATATTCTCTGCATTTAGTTCTCAATTCTACCTTACTTTGTAAATCAATTAACTCGTCCTGGAACTGCACTCTCACGGATTGTGCTAAATTTACTACGAAAGGATTAACAAAAAGATTAATATCACTTTCCATACGTCTAAAATCACTAAATCTGTGTTTTGTGAATTAAAATGAGTTGTTCCAGTACACAGATATAATTAACTATATTTTGTTCAGGCACCATACATCTCTTTACAAGTTCACCATCCGTGAAGGGTTTTAGCGCCTTAGCTAATTCCCAACATACTACATAACTTGCTCCAAAACATAGACTCTGAATTGTTCGACTCTCTTCAATGTTTGGCCTTTCATTAAGTGCTTTCAATTCTTGAAGCTGTACTGCCTCTGAAAAATTATTTTATCATAACACGTATTTCTGTTGTAATAAAATCACAATAATAATAATAATAATAATAATAATAATAATAATAATAATAATAATTTTAATATACCTAACAATAGTAATAACAATACTACTACTACTACTAATAATAATAATAATAATAATAATAATAATAATAATAATAATAATAATAATAGTAGTAATACTAATAACAACAACGTTGGTATATGAATACATATTACAGAAAACAGTTCCCTGTCACTTCAGCATGTTCTGGATGGCAGAGCGTGTAATGTCATTTTATGTTGCTCAGTAATATTCCTGACAGTACCTTACAACATAGTAGGTCTAAACACTTTACCGAACGCAAAACAATATGGTATAGGCTATGTCGTTTGCTTACAGAAAGTTTTGACTGTGTCATTGTCCCGCACTGTTCGTACTTTACTAAGTACTTGAACTGCCTTCCGCAGTCATCCGTCGAGCTTCGAACGGGGAACAGCACGCTCTACATTCGAAGGTCGTGATTACAGAACGTAATCGGGAGTCAAAGAATGAGCATACCTGTACTAAGACAACAGTAACGTGAATTACATTACGCACAGAGGTTTCCATTCCTGTAGCGGGTTTCTATATTTCTCTAACCCAGCCGTGGCGAAAATGTGATAGTGCGCCGAGCCACTGTGTAACCTGCAACGTGCATAGCACCTATGGAGGGAGGCGGACACCCGAAGGGGAAGTGAAGCAACTGTCTGACTTATTAACGGATTTTCATTTTCCTTACGTCAAGCACTTAAATATAATTTTATACAGTACAAGGCTACAAACTAATGTTTAGTACGTGTAACGAAGAAAGAAATGAACAATAAAACATAGAACACATTATCATAACCTAAAATTAACTGTCTTCAGAATGTCTCTGCGACAGAGTTTCAAAATCAGGAATTATGTCACTTACTGCCAGTCGTAGTTGATCACGAAGGTATTTGTCTGTCAGTCGTGATCTAAATTTGGTTTTTACTATTTTCATTGTTTAAATAATTTTTCACAAACGTAAGTTGTAGCGAACGTGACTTCAACAGAGCAAGCGAAAGAACGAAGCTTCGGATATTTATTTTTTGGCAAAGATTTGTAAAGTTCAACATTTGTCAAGTCCTTACATCTAGCTTTTATTTAACATCGCATTGTAAATCTGTGAGATTAAATTGAAGATCTAACCGCATTATTCGGTACATCTGCTGAAAAAGGATCGACGTACAGAGATGATGATGATGATGATGATGATGAAGATGATGATGATGATAAATATAATAATAATAATAATAATAATAATAATAATAATAATAATAATAATAATAATAATAATAGCACAAACTTTCAATGTTTCATCACGTAGTAGGAACCGTTTTATGTTACAAACCGTTTTCCTCGTAATACTTGTGAACAAATCATACATTTAATATTCTCATCATATTGGCAAGAAAAAATGCGACCTCCCATCCTACTTGAAACTTTCGTTTTTGTAGAGGTACATGGTTCCGAGCGAGACATTGCAACGATACGCCACTCGCAGGTCAGAGACAAATACAAATGGAACGGAGTTTGACTCCAGTGAGTGAGAGAGTGGGGGTTATGGGAGGTAGGAAGCAAGAATCATTGCGAGCCACAATGTGCTCGCGAGTCACATTTTCGCCACGGCTGCTGTAACCTACAACATACGGAAGTATACACATGGAATCAAACACGTCAGTTCTTCATCCAAGAGAATAAAGAATAATAACAATGACAACAAATAAACGTCCATGCCAGACACGGGATTCGAAACCATAACTATGAATTACATACAAATATTGTTGCATTCCTTAGCCGTCGAGTAGACTGGCATAATAATAATAATAATAATAATAATAATAATAATAATAATAATAATAATAATAATAATAATAATAATAATGGGTCATACCATGCAAAAAAGTATGTTTTTGAACCATGATGTCTCAAAAGTTAAAAATATTGTAGTAGGTTATTTTGTATGTTCTAAATATGAATTCCACGCATTATTATATTTATATCCTTCATAGTTTGGCAGCAATCAGAATTTAAAATATTGGTTTAGCAAAGAACACGGTTTCATTCATTGAAGTTTTCTTACTATGAGAAGGAAGGTGGAAAAATCATTTCAATACTTACAAATGGCTTTTAAGGAACCCGAAGGTTCATTGCCGCCCTCACATAAGCCCGCCAGCGGTCCCTATCCTGTGCAAGATTAATCCAGTCTCTATCATCATACCCCACCTCCCTCAGATCCATTTTAATATTATCCTCCCATCTACGTCTCGGCCTCCCTAAAGGTCTTTTTCCCTCCGGTCTCCCAACTAACACTCTATATGCATTTCTGGATTCGCCCATACGTGCTACATGCCCTGCCCATCTCAAACGTCTGGATTTAATGTTCCTAATTATGTCAGGTGAAGAATACAATGCGTGCAGTTCTGTGTTCTGTAACTTTCTCCATTCTCCTGTAACTTCATCCCGCTTAGCCAAAAAAATCATTTCAATGCAATTCGAAAAAGGAGAACCTTGTTTATAAATGCCCTTAAAATGAAAAAAGTACATAATTTTTAAATAGTTACCCACCGTAAAATAATTTAAAAAATATAGGACAAAAAAATGCACCTCATTTTTACAGACGAAAAAACATGTGTTTAATTTTTTTAGGGTATATTGATTTTACTGTGAAAATTTCAGAATGTAGACTTGAATATCATGTCAGTTTTTAATAAAAAATAACTCACCGGAACAAAGGAGCTCAGCAGATAGGTTCTCCCATCGTACAGAATGTTGCGCGATGAAGGTCAGGGAGATGGACGTTTGAGATCACTCATCGTTATGAAGTCTCGCGAACGCTGCGATTGCCTCACACAGCAAGCGATTTTCGACCGTCGGAACAAAGATTAATAATTTTGTTAATTTAATTATTCACAGGTTTTTTGAGATTATGTCATAAAACGTGGGAGATGGATTAGGAAAAAGATTTTCTTTAATACGAATGAAATTCGCATGAATTTAAATTGGCGCATTCGAATATAAAACTATTTCTTTTTTCAATGAGGTGTTTTTATGAGCATGCCTTAATATTATTCGGATTAGTCGTTAAGTATTAAAATATGGTTATTCAGGTTTACAATGGCGTCTGTTTAGTTTCGATGACACTTCATATAGGGTGTCTAGAATATTTTAAATGATGGATAACATATAACTGCCATCCGTATGACTAAAATATTAATATACCACTAAGTTCGAGAAAAATTCGTACCGGCACCGGGAATCGAACCCAGGACCTCTCAGCTGTGCGCGCTGAGTGCTCTCTAACCAAGTGAGCTATGCCGGGACCCGATTCACGACGCCGGCCGAACTCCTCTCGTAGTATCGTGTTACGGCCTTACTGCCTGCACTTGAGACGATACACGTCATATGTATACAGGAGCGCATATTACATGACTTTATGGCCATATTCAACAACAGTTTCTTTAAACTGTTAACATCATATATGTATCAAATATGAATGAGGTCTCGCCCACCTCATTATATTTTGCTCGACTAGTATGACTAGTCAGTTTGTTTTTATACCATTAAGTACGAGAAAAATACGTACCGGCACCGGGAATCGAACCCAGGACCTCTCAGCTGTGCGCTCTAACCAACTGAGCTATGCCGGGACCCGATTCACGACGCCGGCCGAACTCCTCTCGTAGTATATTGTGTTATGACCTTACTGCCTGCACTTGAGACGATACACGTCATATATGTACAGGAGCGCATATTACATGACTTTATGGCCATATTCAACAACAGTTTCTTTAAACTGTTAACATTATATATGTATCAAATATGAATGAGGTCTCGCCCACCTCATTATATTTTGCTCGACTAGTATGACTAGTCAGTTTGTTTTTATACCATTAAGTACGAGAAAAATACGTACCGGCACCGGGAATCGAACCCTGGACCTCTCAGCTGTGCGCTCTAACCAACTGAGCTATGCCGGGACCCGATTCACGACGCCGGCCGAACTCCTCTCGTAGTATCGTGTTATGACCTTACTGCCTGCACTTGAGACGATACACGTCATATATGTACAGGAGCGCATATTACATGACTTTATGGCCATATTCAACAACAGTTTCTTTAAACTGTTAACATTATATATGTATCAAATATGAATGAGGTCTCGCCCACCTCATTATATTTTGCTCGACTAGTATGACTAGTCAGTTTGTTTTTATACCACTAAGTACGAGAAAAATTCGTACCGGCACCGGGAATCGAACCCAGGACCTCTCAGCTGTGCGCTCTAACCAACTGAGCTATGCCGGGACCCGATTCACGACGCCGGCCGAACTCCTGTCGTAGTATCGTGTTACGGCCTTACTGCCTGCACTTGAGACGATACACGTCATATATGTACAGGAGCGCATATTACATGACTTTATGGCTATATTCAACAACAGTTTCTTTAAACTGTTAACATTATATATGTATCAAATATGAATGAGGTCTCGCCCACCTCATTATATTTTGCTCGACTAGTATGACTAGTCAGTTTGTTTTTATACCATTAAGTACGAGAAAAATACGTACCGGCACCGGGAATCGAACCCAGGACCTCTCAGCTGTGCGCTCTAACCAACTGAGCTATGCCGGGACCCGATTCACGACGCCGGCCGAACTCCTCTCGTAGTATCGTGTTACGGCCTTACTGCCTGCACTTGAGACGATACACGTCATATATGTACAAGAGCGCATATTACATGACTTTATGGCCATATTCAACAACAGTTTCTTTAAACTGTTAACATTATATATGTATCAAATATGAATGAGGTCTCGCCCACCTCATTATATTTTGCTCGACTAGTATGACTAGTCAGTTTGTTTTTATACCACTAAGTACGAGAAAAATTCGTACCGGCACCGGGAATCGAACCCAGGACCTCTCAGCTGTGCGCTCTAACCAACTGAGCTATGCCGGGACCCGATTCACGACGCCGGCCGAACTCCTGTCGTAGTATCGTGTTACGGCCTTACTGCCTGCACTTGAGACGATACACGTCATATATGTACAGGAGCGCATATTACATGACTTTATGGCTATATTCAACAACAGTTTCTTTAAACTGTTAACATTATATATGTATCAAATATGAATGAGGTCTCGCCCACCTCATTATATTTTGCTCGACTAGTATGACTAGTCAGTTTGTTTTTATACCATTAAGTACGAGAAAAATACGTACCGGCACCGGGAATCGAACCCAGGACCTCTCAGCTGTGCGCTCTAACCAACTGAGCTATGCCGGGACCCGATTCACGACGCCGGCCGAACTCCTCTCGTAGTATCGTGTTACGGCCTTACTGCCTGCACTTGAGACGATACACGTCATATATGTACAAGAGCGCATATTACATGACTTTATGGCCATATTCAACAACAGTTTCTTTAAACTGTTAACATTATATATGTATCAAATATGAATGAGGTCTCGCCCACCTCATTATATTTTGCTCGACTAGTATGACTAGTCAGTTTGTTTTTATACCATTAAGTCCGAGAAAAATTCGTACCGGCACCGGGAATCGAACCCAGGACCTCTCAGCTGTGCGCTCTAACCAACTGAGCTATGCCGGGACCCGATTCACGACGCCGGCCGAACTCCTCTCGTAGTATCGTGTTATGACCTTACTGCCTGCACTTGAGACGATACACGTCATATATGTACAGGAGCGCATATTACATGACTTTATGGCCATATTCAACAACAGTTTCTTTAAACTGTTAACATTATATATGTATCAAATATGAATGAGGTCTCGCCCACCTCATTATATTTTGCTCGACTAGTATGACTAGTCAGTTTGTTTTTATACCATTAAGTACGAGAAAAATTCGTACCGGCAACGGGAATCGAACCCAGGACCTCTCAGCTGTGCGCTCTAACCAACTGAGCTATGCCGGGACCCGATTCACGACGCCGGCCGAACTCCTCTCGTAGTATCGTGTTATGACCTTACTGCCTGCACTTGAGACGATACACGTCATATATGTACAGGAGCGCATATTACATGACTTTATGGCCATATTCAACAACAGTTTCTTTAAACTGTTAACATTATATATGTATCAAATATGAATGAGGTCTCGCCCACCTCATTATATTTTGCTCGACTAGTATGACTAGTCAGTTTGTTTTTATAACATTAAGTACGAGAAAAATTCGTACCGGCAACGGGAATCGAACCCAGGACCTCTCAGCTGTGCGCTCTAACCAACTGAGCTATGCCGGGACCCGATTCACGACGATACACGTCATATATGTACAGGAGCGCATATTACATGACTTTATGCGCTCCTGTACATATATGACGTGTATCGTCTCAAGTGCAGGCAGTAAGGCCGTGACACGATACTACGAGAGGAGTTCGGCCGGCGTCGTGAATCGGGTCCCGGCATAGCTCAGTTGGTTGGAGAGCACTCAGCGCGCACAGCTGAGAGGTCCTGGGTTCGATTCCCGGTGCCGGTACGAATTTTTCTCGTACTTAATGGTATAAAAACAAACTGACTAGTCATACTAGTCGAGCAAAATATAATGAGGTGGGCGAGACCTCATTCATATTTGATACATAAAATATTAATGATATGGCGGTCATAGTTGACAGTTTAATTTATTTTCATAATAACATTATTATATTAAAAGCCCCAAAAAAATTCATGACATCCCTGGCATATTCTTAAAATTTTGTATGGAATGACCCAATAATAATAATAATAATAATAATAATAATAATAATAATAATAATAATAATAATAATACGGAAATAATGGAATGAAAATGTTAGTACAGTACCGAACTGTAGTCAACCCCAAATTTGCCTATGCCTGAGATACGAGTAGCTTACTGCAGACTATTAGTTTCTTACTGGAATAAAATGAATATCTCGGAAAGTGCGCGTGTTCGAATAACTGAGATGACTTCGTCTTTCAACCACCACTGCAGGCCTATTACTTCAATTAACACCTCATTATTTATTTAGATTTGTTTCCATTTCACTATTTGCCAAATATGACAGATAACCTTAAAGACAGTTGTATCATTTTCATTAAACAATATTCCTACAAAATTTCACATCAGAAGTTGCACAGAGAAGTTTTGATAAACATAACCTTCGTGATTTACGAAATATTACATCATCATTCACAGTTTAGGAATATCATATGTTATTAATTTGTGGAGAAAGTCGTCGTAATTCAAGTGATGCAAGAAGGATGTACCGTCAACGTTTTCCTCAAAGAAGGTTACCTAATCGGCGAACTTCTGTAGCAGTTTCTTAACGATTACTAGAAACTAGGAGTCTCTTACTTCGTTTCGAAAATCACATAACCATAAATTTGTTTAAAAATGATAATGCTTTACGGAAAGGGAAGAGATTAAAATGTTGCATTAGAAAAAAAAGTTTGTGTGATTTTGTGCAGAAATCCAATATTGTTTACTTTTTAGACGTACAATTTAATAAATGGAGCACTATTGTTACATAAAATGTAAATTTACCATAATGTTCTACTAATGAGATTGAAAGTTTGTATTTGCTGCTCGTTTTATGTAAACAACAGTATTGTCATGGTCCGCTCCTGCATTAGAATAGAGCATCTGTTTTGTACCGATATGTCTGTACGTACCCCCCTCCACCCCGTTTGAGCTGTACTGTGTACTTCTAAACTCCCTCCTCTCCATCCAGCAACGTTGCAAAACGTCTAATATCGTAAACTTGAATAATTAGTTAAGTATTGCAATTAGAAAGAAATGTAAGGACATTTTTCTTCCTTATGACATGATTAATCATCAGTTAAAATAATGGCACTTATACCCCTTACACCCTGTATATTTTTGTTATGTGTGCATTCTCTATGCAATTTGTCTATTTTTATGCAATATGTCTTTCGTGTGTAATTTCTGTGTATTATTATTATTATTACTATTATTATTATTATTATTATTATTATTATTATTATTATTATTATTATTATTAAATATGAACTTATTTATATGCAATATTTCTGTTTTTTTCTTCATGTCATATGTATGTAATTTTATGTGATACGTCTGCTTTTATATATATATATATATATATATATATATATATATGTGTGTGTGTGTGTGTGTGTGTGTGTGTGTGTGTTTAATATGCTGTATATTAATCTTACATAATGTACTCGAATGTGATATAATTGTCTGTCTGTTATAAGTAATAATGTCCACACCGGTGGAGTAACGGTCAGCGCGTCTGGCCGCGAAACAAGGTGGCCCGGGTTCGAATCCCGGTCGGGGCAAGTTATCTGGTTGAGGTTTTTTCCGGGGTTTTCCCTCAACCCAAAACGAGCAAATGCTGGGTAACTTTCGGTGCTGGACCCCGGACTCATTTCACCGGCATTATCACCTTCATATCATTCAGACGCTAATAACCTAGATGTTGATACAGCGTCGTAAAATAACCCAATAAAATAAAATATAAGTAATAATTATGTATTCGCTAATAACCTTTGTGTATTTGTATCGGAATTATAATCGTAATATACCTTATGGTAAAATAGGGTTCAATAAATTTGGATATTCAATAATAAAATATAGAACTACTAAAAAGGATATTGCTTAAAAAGTCTATTGTCAAAATATTGACACATACAATATACAGTAGACATTGAATGCTAATCGATTTTTATAAATATAAGGTTATATATCTTGTTTGTAAAGAAATTCCATATAAATAACGAATATATAAAAATTTGTGTTTATTTTATATAAATCCTGTGAAATATAATTATGAATTTAAACACTGGAATACTCCATACAAAAATTCCTTATTTATAACCACAAATATTAACAATACACGTGATAAGCTTATATTTTCGACTTGTTGTAGAAGATCGGAATATAAATTAATTATATACGTTTTAGGTTATGTCTTCTAGTCCATAAACGAATTGCAATGAAGTAACAGGTTTCTTTACTGAAAAGTTAATGTCAGAGGTGTGTTTCCAACATGCAATATAGACATTGAATGCTAATCGATTTTTATAAATATACGGTTGTATCTCTTGTTTGTAAAGAAATTCCATATAAATAACGAATATATAAAAATTTCTGTTTATTTGTGCCCTCGGTTGTACATTGCTTTAACTAAATTACACCCAGAACTTCTAACATGTAACCCACTAACATATAACAAGAGAAACGTGTTAATATCTTCAATTTGATTAAATAAATTTATAGCCTATGTGTATGAATTAATCAACTTATATTATATTTGTATTCTATAATTTTGATATATATAGTCCTATTTTTCACGTGCGATATTATTCTTCTCTAGTGTTAATATTATATTATATAATTCCATTGCCGCTGTAATTTAAGTTTTAGTTCCTATTTTATTTTACTTATTTATTTTTATTATTATTGTTTTTTTTTTTATTTTCGGTAGTTTCCTAGTACTCGGTACTTGTTACATAGGTCGTTTTTGTGTTTACACAGTGGCTCCTTTCTGAAAAAAATTTTAATAGTTTGTTACTAGATGTGATTCTAGTCAGTTTGTAATAATTTTTGAATGCGTTCTTAGGTCAGGTTAGGTTAGGTTAGTTTAATTTAGTTTAGGTTGCAGTTCATTTCCGACAAAAAAAATATTTTTTATCGTTATCTACAATAATGTGTTCTTAGGTTAGGTTAGGTTAGGTTAGGTTGTAGTTCATTTCTGACAAAAGAAAATATTTTTATCGTCATCTACAATAATGTGTTCTTAGGTTAGGTTAGGTTAGGTTGTAGTTCATTTCCGACAAAAGACAATATTTTTTATCGTTATCTACAATAATGTGTTCTTAGGTTAGGTTAGGTTGTAGTTCATTTCTGACAAAAGAAAATATTTTTATCGTCATCTACAATAATGTGTTCTTAGGTTAGGTTAGGTTGTAGTTCATTTCCGACAAAAGAAAATATTTTTTATCGTTATCTACAATAATGTGTTCTTAGGTTAGGTTAGGTTAGGTTAGGTTGTAGTTCATTTCTGACAAAAGAAAATATTTTTATCGTCATCTACAATAATGTGTTCTTAGGTTAGGTTAGGTTAGGTTAGGTTGTAGTTCATTTCTGACAAAAGAAAATATTTTTATCGTCATCTACAATAATGTGTTCTTAGGTTAGGTTAGGTTAGGTTGTAGTTCATTTCCGACAAAAGAAAATATTTTTTATCGTTATCTACAATAATGTGTTCTTAGGTTAGGTTAGGTTAGGTTAGGTTAGGTTGTAGTTCATTTCTGACAAAAGAAAATATTTTTATCGTCATCTACAATAATGTGTTCTTAGGTTAGGTTAGGTTAGGTTAGGTTAGGTTGTAGTTCATTTCTGACAAATGAAAATATTTTTATCGTCATCTACAATAATGTGTTCTTAGGTTAGGTTAGGTTAGGTTGTAGTTCATTTCCGACAAAAGACAATATTTTTTATCGTTATCTACAATAATGTATTCTTAGGTTAGGTTAGGTTAGGTTAGGTTAGGTTAGGTTGTAGTTCATTTCTGACAAAAGAAAATATTTTTATCGTCATCTACAATAATGTGTTCTTAGGTTAGGTTAGGTTGTAGTTCATTTCCGACAAAAGAAAATATTTTTATCGTCATCTACAATAATGTGTTCTTAGGTTAGGTTAGGTTAGGTTGTAGTTCATTTCTGACAAAAGAAAATATTTTTATCGTCATCTATAATAATGTGTTCTTAGGTTAGGTTAGTTTAGGTTGTAGTTCATTTCCGACAAAAGAAAGTATTTTTATCGTTTCTCTTTTCAGAAAGGAGCCACTGTGTAAACACAAAAACGACCTATGTAATGAGTACCGGGTACTAGGAAATTACCTTATTTTCTATATTTCTCTTATATTAATATTGAATTATATAATTTCTGTAACTGTAATTTTAATTTTATTTCCTATTTTATTTCATTTTATATTCTCTTATAGGCCTATTAATATTATATCTGAACTGCGACCGAACACGAGCGCTGCTCATTCGGTCTCAAATTTTGTTAATACTACTGTATCTCCTTTTTATATTGTTTGTATTATTTTATTTCTATTTCTCTTGTTTGTTTGTAATTATATTCTTTATATTCTTTATTTTATAGAAATCCTGTAAAATATAATTATAAAATTTAAACAATGGAATACTGCATGCAAAAATTCCTTACTTATAACCACAAATATTAACAATACACGTGATATATTTTCGACCTGTTGTAGAAGATCGGAATATGAATTAATTATATACGTTTTAGGTTATGTCTTCTAGTCCATAAACGAACTGCAATGAAGTAACAGGTTTGTTTACTGAAAAGTTAATGTCAGAGATGTCTCCCGTGTAGAAGAGAATAAAAATGATTTTATTAGTGAAAATAGATGTAAATACTCACCGGTATGCGGGAGATGGTGACCACGGTTACTTCCACCATGTCGTTCCCCATGTCTGCGCACGATCACCAAGTACTGGACTGCATGTTGGACTGTTCGCGTTTCATGTGAAATAAAAGGCATGAAAGGTCGCCTGCGGCCAGATGACAAGAAATCTGTCCCGCTTTTCACTTCTAAGTTCTTAATATTGATTGACCAGGTCGTCGACCTCGACGGGACGCATTACCGGATTCGCATTTTGCACCGTGACCACCCCCACTACACATGTGTATCGCCGATTGATTAACGGCAAAACAAACTTTCTCCATCGCCTTGCTTCTGCCATCCCAACCCCGCGTCCGTTGAAGAGCGAATGCCCGTCCCCTCGGGGTGTATCGACCCCGGTCAGCTTTTCAAGTGCACCTTTACGAAGAGCCACAAAGTGCCCATAGACACGTCTGCTTCGTAATTTATGTCGGTGTCTATCAAACTGTGTTCCGCGAACCCTCGATTTTAGTCTGACTTAAAAATAGGAAAGGTAGTTAGGAACGGGGGCGGTAAACTGCACACACGTTTCAGGTATATGACCTAAAAGAAGGTAATTTACACACACCGATTTTGGATATGTAATCTGCACACTCAAACAACCCAGGTAATAAAAACAGGATGTAAATTGCACACAGAGCTATAATGGCATGTACAGGGATCAGTGGCGGCTCGTGGGTATTGAATTAAGGGGGGCTGCATACAAAAATAAACCAAGCAACTTACTTTATTTAGAGATTAGTTCCATGCGCCTTATCTTGTAAGTTGTGTTTAAACGAGACAGGCTCATGTTAGTAGATTTAATGGCATTTAAAAGAATCCTGCGGACAAAATTCCGGCACACCGGCGACGCTGATATAACCCCTGCTGTTGCGAGTGTCGTTAAATAAACCATAATTTAATTTTTTATATGCAGATTTGAACCTTAGAAATATCTAACTGGCGATGTTGTAGTTGGTTGTGTAATATATATACATGATACATCAATAAACGAAAAACATAACTGAGCCAGAAATTGAATTCAGGATATTCAAGAGTACGCACCAGGGCGCTTGCCTCATTTATTGTGATGTCAGATGTTTCAGATTCCATTATGGTTTGAAAACATTCTAGCAATGGCTCCTTCTTCTCATGAACAACATTTACTGTTCTTATTTTAAATCCATCTTGTTGTCCCAGCTGATGGAATTGTCTATGAAACACATTAATCTAATACAGGCTGTGTGGAGATCGAGAGAAGAAAGCAGGGATACTGGATAAATTATCAAAAAATGTGCGAGCCTTTGCATTTTGTTTAGTGGCTCTTTCCATTATGAGATTCAACTGATGGGCACTTAATTTCACATTTCTCCTGAATTGTTAAGGTACTGAACTGAATAGACTGTAAATATTGTTCAGAATTAAACATTGTTTCACTTGTTATACTCACAACATTAAAGAAAATGTATTTAAAACTGCGCGCTACTGACAAACTGCTGCAAATTTTGCAGCGCCTGGAAACTCTGGATTCACGGCAAGGGAGGAGGGGTAAAACTAACGCGTAAAGCATCCGAGACAAGACTGGCAGCTCCAGGGGAGGAAGTGGCTTCACCCTATAGTCCTTGTCTCTGGTTTCGCTCTGGCAGCACCAGGGGAGGAAGTGACTTCACTAACGATTGCGTGCATGATTGAGAGCGAAAATTTAAAAAAATTCGTGCCGCTAAACAGAGTCTGTAGAATAAATGTACTTCACAACATAAAACGAGACAATAGCAACAAATGTCTAGGGGTGCTGCAGCTCCGCAGCCCCTCTTCGAAAGCCGCCCCTGACAGGGACATCATTTTATTTTTACTAACATTTCTAATATTCACTTGGCTATACCTTTGAATTAAGAGTTGAGAACCGGAAATACCTTTTCCTACCCCCTTCCACAACTGGAGTTCGATGATCCTGGCGTAAAATACGAAGAAATCACTTTACTAGGTATAGGAGGGAAGAAAAGTAGTTCATCCATTTACGTAAACTAGGAAATATCGCAATTTTGAGTTTGATAATTTGTATTAGGGTTTTGTTTAATCAAAATACAGTACAGTATTAACACTAAGTGTTTTTACTCACGAACTGAGCTGTCCATACGGACGTATTCATTATGCAGTGTATATTATACTGTCTACAGTACATTAGCGTACAATATAGAGAAAGAAGTTAAATTGAAAAATAATCATAATATGGATTTTGAACACATTTTTTAAAATGGTGGCCGTTCATTTCGATACAAGCTTCAGTTCTTTTGTGCATATTATCGCAATATAGACTATTGCATCTAATTCCAATTACCAGTTTCGTCCTTCGTACTAGTAACTCATGTTGAAATAATTCTGTACCTACACTATAAAAGAGTACTTTACGTATTGTAAATTCAATCTTCACTTCTGCCTGATACGAAAAGATAAAATTACTCAGACATGCTATCTACTGTCCGTCCAAGTGGTTATGTAGCAGGGTCGTAGAAAGGGGGAAATCACGTGACAGTTAATTACTTAACGAGGCCTTTTTATTTAAATTATTTTAAACAGTTGTGTGGGCATAATATTACGTAGACGTCCAATTCCTAGCAGAAATTAATGTTTTCAGAAAAGAGCTAAGACAGCCAGGCACTAGTCTTTACAGGGGGGCGAACAGAAACGAGTGGGGGAAACCGGGATGCGACGTAGGCAAACGGACGACAGTACCTGTGCGAAAATATGATTCGATATTGAAAACTCTTTCGTCACTGGAAAACTCGAACATATTTCTGGAACGTACTATACTCACTAACTCAGTACTGTTTACTATATGCGGCCTTGGTTCTGTATGGAGGACAGTTGGAACTTCATTAGTAGAAGGGGTGGGAGTGAATAACATTAAAAAACTCAGGTACAATAAAAATTGAAGTAGAAATAAAATGATGTCCCTGTATATGCAGGTAGATAGATATGTAGGTATATAGGTAGGTAAGTAGGTATAGATATGTAGATAGGTAGGCCTATAGGTACAGACAAAGAGCAGGTGAATATAGGCCTATATAAATAAGCAGCTAGACCGAAAATAGATAAATAGGCAAATACATAGGTGGATACATATCTGGAAGAGAGGTTTAGTGAAGCTGGAATGCCCGTGTCGTAGATTTATAACACGTAAGATAACTCTGTCCCTGATACAGGGTTGCAGGCAAAATTTTTTCATCCATTTCTCCCCCATATGTAAATTTAGAGGTAGCACAATGGAACAGAATATATACCTCCCATTTAACTTCCTTTATTTTTTCTTAATGCGCCTTCTATTGTAATCGGTTATTTAACGACGCTGTGTCAAATGACAGGTTATCTAGTGCACTGGTATGGACCCATGGGATTACCTGGCATTCACTTTACAGTTCTCTGCTCGCGGTGGTTATTCGCCGTATACTTTTACAAAACAATATGTGAATTTTTATCATCAAATATACGTACATTTTCAGAATTTTTTTTTCACTGGACCACAGCTGAAATTAAAATTACCCATAAATCATCCTTAACCACATCATCAATTAAACTCACTTCTGTCCACCGTATGTTGTGTCCAGACATATCACATCTAGATACTTTTACTGGCTTAAGTAAGTAATGGTGTTTCAGTCCTGTACAGCCCAGTTACTTTATGGGGACAGCTCGTCGACGCGAGAGAGGAGAAGGTTCGACTGTGGGAGGGAGACCGATCCGAGACGGAGCGAATGGAGGGAGGGAAATACAGTCAGATCAGAAATGAAGTTTCACGTTGCAGCGTCTGCATAATTTTGAGCTCCTGTGACTGTGTTCACTTCATGCTCCGGAACAATAGTCACTAATAAACACTAATGTGGAAATACAATGAGCAGCAATCGAATCACTATATTTAACAGTTAATCACAAATTAACAATGAAATATACTCATGCGGAAATACCGGTAATGTTCATCAGTGCTTCACTGTTACCTTTCCCATCATCATCATCGTCATCATCGTCGTCATCATCATCATCATCATCATCCATGTAAAAGATGGAGCGGCCTTCTTCCCTGTACTTCTTTATTTTCCTCAAATACTGCAAACTTTTGGCCCTAATGCAGTGATGCTCCACCAGAATTTAGCGATTATTTTGTGTTTTTTTTTCTAATGACATCCTAATTTTATAATAACTTTCCTCAAAGTCGAGATACCTCCCTGAAAGTAGATAGTCTTTCAATTTCAATAATATGTTTTTTTAAGTGTGGGCCGCTATTTCTGTGAAATATAGAACTCGTGCTATGGTTTATCTTATGACAGCTTCATTAAAGTTGTCCACAGTTGATTTTGGCGCCGATTATCAATGTCTTTAGTCTCCCTTATTATTTGGCTAACACAGCGGTAAACTCTGCTACAAGTTTTCCAACATTTATTATGTTTTTTCTTCCGACGCTATCTTCATAAAGCGCTACACGTTGCTCACAACTTCTCGCGACTGCGAATGCAATACCCGACCTTCCAGTTTACTTCTAACAGGCAGCATTTTCACAAACAGAAAATAGCAGTGAATCTAGACAATAGGCCTAAATACTACACACTAAACAATACAAAACAGAAGCACTACAATTATTTAAGTAACTAAATGAAATGTACGTAACAAACACACTAAATTGCAATACACAAGACAGTGGTGGTGTAGTACGTCCTTAGCGCGACTGTACGCCCACACTAACGCTCCCGAGATGTGACCGTTAGCGCAGCCAGGGGAAGACTAAAATGAAAACCCCTTCGAACAAACAGTGAACTCGCCCAAACCACTGCTTCGCCAGGCCAGAGCTGTCACCATAAAGTAACTGGCCTGTACAATCCTACAGCTCACAAATTATGCGAAACTTATATGTAAACTAATTTTTCCCCGCCACCTCCACTTTCCGCGCTACTTGTTAATTGTCTTTCTCTTTAATATTCCCAGTGCCGTTACTTAACAATTAGCGACAGTGTCGTAAAATGTTTATGACTCCAGCATATTGAACTTTCCACGATGAATCCATTAAATATGGTCTACTTTTGTTCTACTAACATGAAGTAGTTCTGATCTTCTAGTTGTTTTGTGCAGGGACATCATTTTATTTTTACTTCAATTTTTATTGTACCTGAGTTTCTGAATGTACTTCACTCCCACCCCTTCTACTAATGAAGTCCAACAGTCCTCCACACAGATTCAAGACCGCACATACAGTCCTAGTAACCTTACGGTTATAGTAAACAGTACGTTCCAAAAATATGTTCGCGTTTTCCAGTAACGAAAGTGCTTTCAATATTGAATCATTTTCGCACGAATGCTGCCGTCCATTTGCCTACGTCGCATCCCGGTTTCCCCCACCAGCTTCTATTCGCTTCTGTGTAAAGGCTAGTGGCTGGGCTGTCTTAGCTCTTTTCTGAGAACATTAATTTCTGTTAGGAATTGGACGTCTACGTAATATTATACCCACACAACTGTTTAAAATAACTTAAATGAAAGGGCCTCGTTAAGTAATTAACTGTCACGTGATTTCCTCCCTTTCTACGACCCTGCGACATAACCACTTGGACGGACAGTAGATAGCATGTCTGAGTAATTTTATCTTTTCGGATCGGGCAGAAGTGGAGATTGAATTTACAGTACGTAAGGTACTCTTTTATAGAGTAGGTATAGAATTATTTCAACATGAGTTACTAGTACGAAGGACGAAACTGGTAATTGGAATTACGTACAATAGTCTATAGTGCGATAATATACGCATTATAACTGAAACCTGTATCCAAATTAACGGTCACCATTTTCAAAAATGTGTTTAAATATCTACATTATGATTATTTTTAAATTTAACTTCATTCTCTACAGTGTACGCTAATGTGCTGTAGACAGTATAATATACACTGCATAATGAATACGTCCACATGGACAGCTCAGTTCGTGAGTAAAAACACTTATTGTTAATACTGTACTATATTTTGATTAAAAAAAACTGATGAAAATTATCAAACTCAAAAGCGTGATATATCCTAGTACACGTAAATGGATGAACTACTTTTCTTTCCCTCCTATACCTAGTAAAGTGATTTGTTTGTATATTACGCCAGTATCATCGAACTCCAGTCGTGGAAGGAGGTAGAAAACGGTGTTTACGATTCTCAAACGTTGATCCAAAGGTATAGCGAGGTTAATATTAGAAATGTTAATAAAAGTAAAATGATGTCCCTGTATAATTTACTTTTTAATAGCTCATCAATTTTATAATATACATAAGGGAGAAAATCATTATCAATATCAGAGAGTAAATTTAGAAGGAGTAGGCCTAGAGTCATGCGCACATGTCCGCTTTTTGATAATGAAATAGTCGTCCGCAAACATTTTTGGAAATCCTCTAATTTGTCCACGTTTTTTATATTGAAGTCGTATTTATTCATTTTTGTTTCGTTTGGTTTCATGTTGCTGTGACCTGTGAGAAGCATATTGCAGTGTGTGTGATTGTTAAATGCGTAAATGCTGTTTATCCAGATACATCCTTCATTTTGTTAACTGTAAATAGCAGTGAACTCATCAAATAAGTTATTAAGTTCAATGAATTACACTTACCACCGAATCTGTGAAAGACTTGTTTCAGTAAAATTTAATTTCTGAAACTTTACATGCAAAGGTATGTTTGACTATTTGTAGGCCTGCAGTAAGTAACAAGAAATATTTACTTACTTACAAATGGCTTTTAAGGAACCCGAAGGTTCATTGCCGCCCTCACATAAGCCCGACATCGGTCCCTATCCTGTGCAAGATTAATCCAGTCCCTACCATCATATCCCTCCTCCTCAAATACATTTTAATATTATCCTCCCATCTACGTCTCGGCCTCCCTAAAGGTCTTATTCCCTCCGGCCTCCCAACTAACACTCTATATGCATTTCTGGATTCGCCCATATGTGCTAGATACCCTGCCCATCTCAAACGTCTGGATTTAATGTTCCTAATTGTGACAGGTGAAAAATACAATGCGTGCAGTTCTGTGTTGTGTAACTTTCTCCATTCTCCTGTAACTTCATCCCTCTTAGCCCCAAATTTTTTTTCTAAGCACTTTATTCTCAAACACCCTTAATCTCTGTTCCTCTCTCAAAGTGAGAGTCCAAGTTTCACAACCATACAGAACAACCGGTAATATAACTGTTTTATAAATTCTAACTTTCAGATTTTTTGACAGCAGACTAGATGACAACAGCTTCTCAACCGAATAATAACAGGCATTTCCCATATTTATTCTGCGTTTAATTCTCTCCCGAGTATCATTTATATTTGTTACTGTTGCTCCAAGATATTTAAATTTTTCCACCTCTTCGAAGGATAAATCTCCGGTTTTTATATTTCCTTTTCGTACAATATTCTGGTCACGAGACATAATCATATACTTTGTCTCTTCGGGCTTTACTTCCAAACCTATCGCTTTACTTGCTTCAAGTAAAACTTCCGTGTTTTCCCTAATCGTTTGTGCATTTTCTCCTAACATATTCACGTCATCCGCATTATGCATCCTAATGTACAGTCTTAAAGAATTTATAAGAGTGGCGTGATTTGTAACAACTTTTGTGATAAATGCGTAAGAAAATGTAAGTTTGTAGTTAAAAATCGAAAAAAAAAAAAATCTGTACGATGTAAGTATGGAGTTCACAACACATTTTTAGCTTGAGAATATTAGCTAATTAAATAAATGATACTCCTCAATAGTTCATTCTTTATCCGTAATATTCTTTTATCCTTAAAAACCAGTGGCGGCTCATGATAAAATATTGTGTGTTCACAATTTTCTGTTCCAAAATCGAAGAGAATTTGAAATCATGCGTTTAGCCTAATATGAAATGTCATGATTCCAATGTTTCACTATCGAAAAAACCATATATAAATTCAAAACAACATATAATAATAATAATAATAATAATAATAATAATAATAATAATAATAATAAAACCCAGTCTTTTTATTTCCAATTTTTCCTGGTAAGCCAGTTTACCTAGTTTTTTTACTTATATATATATATATATATATATATATATATATATTGATGTACAGAAGTACATATGATATTTCCATGCAGATATTCTGCGTCATCACATGATGAAAGAGTTATGGAGCGGAGAAAAATTCTCTCCGGCGCCGGGATTTGAACCCGGGTTTTCAGCTTTACGTGCTGATGCTTTATCCACTAAGCCACGCCGGATACAATCCCGACGCCGTTTAGAATCGTCTCAGATGTGATGACGCAGAATATCTGCATGGAAATATCATATGTACTTCGGTACATCAATATATATATATATATATATATGATATGCGTAATAAATCACTTTGTGATTTAAGACGGCGCCCATACCGTCGGATCCCGGCCAATCAGTCACTCATCTGAATGCACCTCAACACATGTATGGACTTCGGTCCTGCGTTCATAGACATCTATGACGTAGTGCAGAGGGCGGCCACCAGAGGGAACCCAAGAGATGGAGCTTAATCTGAGACGATTCTAAACGGCGTCGGGATTGTATCCGGCGTGGCTTAGTGGATAAAGCATCAGCACGTAGAGCTGAAAACCCGGGTTCAAATCCCGGCGCCGGAGAGAATTTTTCTCCGCTCCATCACTCTTTCATCATAGTTTTTTTACTGTTCAAAATTACTTGAACAGAGTTCATTGTTTACGTTTGTTAAAAATTAATACATACCACAGTGCCGTTATTTAGAAAAGCGTGTGTTCAGTAATACATTTTGATTCACAACACACTGATACACTATAGCCTATACCAGTACTGTAATCCCATTCGCATAGATTGATTACTATAAATACATGCCAGTAAATATTATTCTTAAATAATATACATCACCATACAGATATTTATATTCATACCAACATCATATTCAGCCAGCACGTGTTTGAAAGCCAAACTATGCTACAGTATAGTAATTCACGAACTACATTCTCGTGGCAGAACTGTACACACATCCACATAAAGTAAACGTTCCGACAGTGAGATGCTGACACCTGCAGGCTAAAATACAGACTTATTAAATGTTCTCCTCGAGATATATCACGTGAACGATAGACATCAATGCACCTGATATCTGTAGGATAGATTCACTGTTCACTTAACGCTTTGTGCTCTTGACGAGTCATAAGCAGCCAGCGAAAGACAATTTTCTCCCGCGCATACGTGAAATTCCTGTAACCTTCTTGAAAAGAGCACGGCTTGTACGTGAACGGATGTTGCCAAGTTTACATAAGACGTTTATGTAAGATGCGGGAAGTTTAAAATACTCGATTCTGATATTATACATCCCCACTACGTCAATACGGTATTAAATAATAAAACTAGTCGCGCATTCATGGAAACAAGATGTTCACGTGCTCTTGTGCTCTTATTGACGCACCGCCACTGCTTAGAACTCAAGAATAATAGTGTTTTACAAAAAAAAAAAAAAAAAAAAAAATCAAATTAGTGTAATTCTGAATTACACTAATTTGATTTTTTTTTTTTTTTTTTTTGTAAAACACTATTCTGTATTGACATTAGGACATATGTTTATATGACTTTTTTGCTCAGAATGTCTTCAGAAATAAGCTCCGTAAGGGACGGTAAATCCTCGTGAAAGTGTTAAAAGTGTGTATCCAACAATGAAGAACTTTTAAATTGAACTTTAATATGTTCGTTTCCTGTAGCCACAAGGAACATATCACATTCGTCCTCTCTAATCATACTTATACTATCCAATTAAGTTTTATGATATCGCAATCTATTTCCCTTCAACATTGTTTTCCTATTTCATCTCATCACACCTTATTTCAGCGGCGAAAATGTAATCGTGCGCCGAGTCACTGTGTAACCTGCAACGTGCATAGCACCTATGCAGGGAGGCGGACACCCGAAGGGGAAGTGAACCAACTGTCTGACTTAGTAACGGATTTTCATTTTCCTTACGTCAAGCACTTGAATATAATTTTATACAGTACAAGGCTACAAACTAATGTTTAGTACATGTAACGAAGAAAGAAATGAACAATAAATGAACAGTATCACAACCTAAAATTAACTGTCTTCAGAATGTCTCTGCGACAAAGATTCAAAATCAGAAATTATGTCATTTACTGCCAGTGGTAGTTGATCACGAATGTATTTGTCTGTCAGTCGTGATCTAAATTTGGTTTTTACTATTTTAATTGTTGAAAATAATTTTTCATTTCACAAACGTAAGTTGTAGCGAACATGGCTTCAACAGAGCAAGCGAAAGAACGAAGCTTCAGATATTTATTTTTTGGCAAAGATTTGGGAATTCAACATTTGTCAAGTCCTTACACCTAGCTTTCATTTGACATCACATAGTAAATCAGTGAGTTCAAATTGAAGAGCTAACCGCAAATATAAACCTTTTGATTACCCAACAAAATTAATTTTTCAGGAATTTGGTGTATCAAATCTAGAACAAATTTATAAACAAACATTACTGATTTACTTCCATAAAAACCACAATAAATTTAAATTTGATCCTCACGAATACCATACGAGACAAAACTACAGTTTCTTTCTAAATACTCCCAAATGCCACACAACTGCTGGATTAAAACACAGCAGAAATTTTGGATCCAAAATATATAATGCATTAATTAGAGATTACCCTGAGCTAAGTACATTTAACACACATAGATTTAAGAAACAAATCAGATTAATTATTTAATTGTTTAAGCTAATTGAGTTAAAAATTGATACTCTAATATTCATGTACTTTTGTATTTTCTATTTGTATATAGACCCTATTATTACATGCTGTATTATTTTACCATTTATTAATGTTATTGTGCTCAATGAACTCTCTTAATTTTGTGATATATTTTGTATAACTGCTCTGAACTGCGCCCGAGCACGAGCTTCTGCTTTTTCGGGCTGCAAAGCCTAATGTAGCTCAAGTGTGAAGTATTAAATAAATAAACAAATAAATAAATAAATAAATTATTCGTACATCTGCTGAAAAAGGGTCGACATACAGAAATGATGATGATAACAACAACAATAACACTTAACCTTTTAATGTTTCATCAGTAACATGTAGTATAATGCCGTTTTATGTTATACAACCGTTTTCCTCGTAATACTTGTGAACAAATCATACATTTAATATTCTCATCATATTGACAGCAACAAAAAAATGCGTCCTCCCAGCCTACTTGGAACTTTCGTAGATGGTTTCGAGAGAGACATATGCCACTCGCAGGTCAGAGACAAATACAAATGGAACGGAGTTTGACTCCAGTGAGTGAGAGGATGGGGGTTGGCGGAGGTTAGAAGCAAGCGAAATGCACAGCTATCACTGCGAGCCACAATATCTCGCGAGTCACGTTCTCACCACGGGTTGGGGACAACTCGCCAAAGAAAATTGGCCACAGAGGCAACTCGCCACATAATTGAAATTCGTATCAAAGACAATTAGCCACACATTAAAAGTCAAGACAATACCCAAATTCGCAACAATTTATAATATATTTTATGATAACACAAGACAAATCCAGAAGCTGTAAACTAATTCGGAATTATGGCGGAAGAAATTCGCTTTACAAAATCAGAAAGAGGCTCTGACAAATTAATATATCTTGGCTACATGTACACGAGACTTAGAGAAAATAAGAATGGAGTTGTTGGGCGCCGTGACATGCGTGGCGGTGTAATGCAGCAGTCACGTTATCAGAAGATGGAAGCAGTGTCGTCAAAGAACCGTCTGAACACAAGAATCATTCTGCAGGCTGGGGAAGGATTAAGGCAAAGGAATGTGTAGAGAACATGAAGGCAAGGGCGGGGACTTCCCGAGAACCAACGTCTGTCATTATTCAAAATGAGTTACAGCGTATTGCAAGCTAAGCCAATGTGAATCTACCGAAGAAACCATCTATTAAAAAAACTGTGCGCCGTGCCAGGAAGCTGCACCTACCACCTGAACCAAGGAATATTGACGAACTGGACGTTATAGCCGACAGACAGTGTTGCCAACAGTTGTTCGTATAATCCCGCTAGATGACTTTCGAAAACCCGCGATTTTCTAGCAAATATCTCTAGATTTTAATGTATACTTACTATTCAATAATAATAATAATAATAATAATAATAATAATAATAATAATAATAATAATAATGGTTAAGATAGAGCATCCACCCGCCAATGTAACGAATATTGCGTACTTTTTTCATTCCCAATGTGGCGCTATGAAGCAATTTTGAATACTTTTATCACGACACAACATATTTAAATTCTTATCGAATATATGTTACCGTTAAAACCCAAAATCCGACAAAACCAGTTTCAACTAGTAAAAACTAGTTTTAAAATATAGATAGATAGAGAGCGAATTTTCGTAAGATCTAGAATCAATGACAGGTTAGGTTTGGTTTGTATAGGTTTTTTTTTAGGCTTTTACCAAACAAAACCTAAACAAATCAAACCTAACCTGACATTGATTCTAGATTATACGAAAACTCACTTTCTATCTCTATTTGCTTAAATTAGTTTTTACTAGCTGAAACTGGTTTTGACGGATTTCAGGTTTTGACCGTAAGTGGAATTATCACTACATTAACACATACATTATTTCACAGAACACACACTGAACGAATTAAACGTAATTATAAAAGCCGCTTATAATGCTAATATGAATTTCATTTCAGAAATTTTAAAGATTAAAAACCGCTAGTATTCCCGCTAAGCGGGATAATATAATTTTACCCGCGAGATGGTTATCCAAAAAAGCTAGATTTAGCTGGAAAACCGCTGAATTGGCAACACTGCCGACAGATACATAGAGAGATTGGAAGGTGGTCATTCTCCTACCAAATGAAGCAGAAGTACATCGACATGGGCAGACGAATATCACGTATAGTTGAAGAATACCCCTGGTACAAGGAGAAGGCACCGTCATCCGGTACTTGAGAGCTGTAGGCCACAACCTAGAAGGACATTTTTGAAGCCAAATTTACATATACGTAGCAATTCACATACTTGGTGGAATCTACAATTATTAATCTCTGTATCCATTCGCACAATATAGAGCATACATGGGCACAATTTTCGGTTACGTGAGGCACTCGATTTGAAATAGTTTGTTTACTAGGACAGGAGACTGCAGAGTAGGATGGGAAATATAAACTGCTGTGACCTGCGTCACTTTATCGTAATCGCTAAAGCGGTCAGTGGCGAATTATTAGGAAAGCGCTTGGTTAACGTGAGAGACTCGAAAACTTTTATTCAATTTGGAAAATTAATTCGGCAGCTTTAATCATAAACCTCTTTACTATTTCTCCATCGTTGAATTGATTTAAATCACAGGCGAGGAATTGCGTAACTAGCCAATAATATTCCATCACGTTGTCTACGTTTATTTTCTTGAATATTCTGGCGTTTCTCAAGTTTACTTAATAGATTTGGACGTTCTCGACCTAAAATAATTTCAGAAAATCATATTTCGCTTTCTACGCACATTGATATATTTCTTTTATAAATTTCTTTTGGAAATAATACGTACAAACAACATTTAATTCCTCGTACCTTTTAATGCAGCGTGTTTAAGGTATAATGTCGTATTTAGTATACTATGCAAATGTTAAGATCATAAATTTTCTTCGGAATAGTACGAAAAATAAAATTTAATTTGTCTTACCTTCTAATTCAGCATGTTCTTTACGACATAAGGAGTAATGTCGTTGTATATTAAATTTATTAATACCTAATAGGATTATCGAGCATAACATACATCGTATGTTCTCCCCTTCTAAACAGCAAAAAAACTCTTCCTCTCATTTCTCATGAAATAATCGTTTTCTAACGCGTACACACTGCTTTGATAATGCCATTATGCCACCACTGATATTGCTTATGAAACTGATAAAGAACCTGACCACGCCTAGGAGCTGCGTGAGGGAGGAACGGGGATTGTGAAGATGATGTCACTCAGAGCGATAAGCTCTGTGAAGGTCAGTGAGGCACAAATTCTCAAGTGAGGCACGATGCCCATCCATGATATAGAGCTTCTGGAAGTCATGGATTTATCTTCGTATCTCAATGTGGCAAATTGTCTATCTGTGGCAAATTGTTTACCTGTGGCAAATTGTCTATTTGTGGCGAATTGTCCCTGTTACCAATTTTCTGTGGCCAATTGTCCCAGTTCCCAAGTTTCTGTGGCCAATTGTCCCAGTTCCCAAGTTTCTGTGGCCAATTGTCCCAGTTCCCAAGTTTCTGTGGCCAATTGTCCCAGTTCCCAAGTTTCTGTGGCCAATTGTCCCAGTTGCCAAGTTTCTGTGGCCAATTGTCCCAGTTCCCAAGTTTCTGTGGCCAATTGTCCCAGTTCCCAAGTTTCTGTGGCCAATTGTCCCAGTTCCCAAGTTTCTGTTGCCAATTGTCCCAGTTCCCAAGTTTCTGTGGCCAATTGTCCCAGTTCCCAAGTTTCTGTGGCCAATTATCCCAGTTCCCAAGTTTCTGTGGCCAATTGTCCCAGTTCCCAAGTTTCTGTGGCCAATTGTCCCAGTTCCCAAGTTTCTGTGGCCAATTGTCCCAGTTCCCAAGTTTCTGTGGCCAATTGTCCCAGTTCCCAAGTTTCTGTGGCCAATTGTCCCAGTTCCCAAGTTTCTGTGGCCAATTGTCCCAGTTCCCAAGTTTCTGTGGCCAATTGTCCCAGTTCCCAAGTTTCTGTGGCCAATTGTCCCAGTTCCCAAGTTTCTGTGGCCAATTGTCCCAGTTCCCAAGTTTCTGTGGCCAATTGTCCCAGTTCCCAAGTTTCTGTGGCCAATTGTCCCAGTTCCCAAGTTTCTGTGGCCAATTGTCCCAGTTCCCAAGTTTATGTGGCCAATTGTCCCAGTTCCCAAGTTTCTGTGGCCAATTGTTCCAGTTCCCAAGTTTCTGTGGCCAATTGTCCCAGTTCCCAAGTTTCTGTGGCCAATTGTCCGGAACCGTCTCGCCACGGCTGCCTTGTTTCATTTACAACGATTTCATTAAATAGCATTTCATTTTATCCAACTGAACCCAATGCTATCTCATCTGCCATCAAAAGGTATCATTCTTCATTACATCGCATTCCATGAAAATGTCTTGAAAAATGTCTCAACTGCGGTTTCTTGTAACGTATTCTATCCGACTCATCCCACACACCTGCTTTCATAGCATCTCATCCATCGCTCTGCATGCAATATGGCGTGCCGTGGAGTGAACTTGTGAACTGAACTTGATGCGTCCGTTTGCTACAGCCATAAAAGATGCGGCTCCGTCTGGTCCGGGTGCAGAGTTCATACCTGGTTGGGGTCGCCACGACGCTGGTAATACTGTTCTACCTCCACTGCAATGTTCGCGATCCACGCGAGAGCGGCAGCGAGATGGTGAGCGAGCACAGAGTCCACGAGAAAGAGTTCGATGGAAGTACGCCCGAGCTCAGTAAGTACATTGTAAGTATCAGAAAAATCCATTAACTCACAACTCCACATCACCATTACATGTACACAATCCTTACTTCGATTAATGACGCCGGCATGGCAACGGTTACCCATTACACGATATATAGCGGAAGTAGACGTAATTCAATTGCTTCTCATCAAAGGGACCGGCGATCGATCCATGTCAGATTCTGTGAGATGTACGATAGGATTGCGACATGCATTTTCTCCTCATATTGAACTTAGGCCTACTATTTTCATGGGCAACATTGTACCGGGGGAAATAACGAATGATTAATCAGGTTTTAAGGTATATATACACCTTTACATACAAAAAATTTTGTTTTGTATAATTTTGCTCCGTAAAATTTTTATACAATTGAGAATGGTACCAGAAAGAGAATGAAGTGAACAGATCCCTTGAAATTATGTCTAAATTGTTTTTAAAAATTATTTTGTTTATAATTTTGACATGCAACTTGAAACATGATAGCTCATGCAGTTTTAAAGATAGAGCCACAGTATTTTTTTTTTTTCACTGCTTTATAGCTAAAACTATTCTTCAGTGCCTGACATAGAGCTATTTTTAATTTTTACTTACTTACTGGCTTTTAAGTAACCCGGAGGTTCATTGCCGTCCTCACATAAGCCCGCCATTGGTCCCTATCCTGAGCAAGATTAATCCATTCTCTATCATCATATCCCACCTCCTTCAAATCCATTTTAATATTATCTTCCCATCTACGTCTCGGCCTCCCTAAAGGTCTTTTTCCTTCCGGCCTCCCAACTAACACTCTATATGCATTTATAGATTCGCCCATACGTGCTACATGCCCTGCCCATCTCAAACGTCTGGATTTTATGTTCCTAATTATGTCAGGTGAAGAATACAATGCGTGCAGTTCTGTGTTGTGCAACTTTCTCCATTCTCCTGTAACTTCATCCCTCTTAGCCCCAAATATTTTCCTAAGCACCTTATTCTCAAATACCCTTAACCTATGTTCCTCTCTCAAAGTGAGAGTCCAAGTTTCACAACCATAAAGAACAACCGGTAATATAACTGTTTTATAAATTCTAACTTTCAGATTTTTTGACAGCAGACTGGATGATAAAAGCTTCTCAACCGAATAATAACAGGCATTTCCCATATTTATTCTGTGTTTAATTTCCTCCCGAGTATCATTTATATTTGTTACTATTGCTCCAAGATATTTGAACTTCTCCACCTCTTCAAAATACAGTACAGTATTAACAATAAGTGTTTTTACTCACGAACTGAGTTATCCATGCGAACGTGTTCATTATGCAGTGTATATTATACTGTCTACAGCATATTAGCGTACAATATAGAGAATGAAGTTAAATTGAAAAATAATCATAATCTGGATATTTAAACACATTTTTGAAAATGGTGGCCGTTCATTTCGATACAGTCTTCAGTTCTTTTGTGCATATTAACGCACTATACTCTATTGCATCTAATTCCAATTGCCAGTTTCGTCCTTCGTACTAGTAACTCATGTTGAAATAATTCTGTACCTACTCTATAAAAGAGTACCTTACGTACTGTAAATTCAATCTTCACCTCTGTCCGACCCGCACAGATAACATTACTCAGACATGCTATCTACTGTCCGTCCAAGTGGTTATGTCGCAGGATCGTAGAAAGGGGGGCAATCACGTGACAGTTAATTACTTTTATTTAAGTTATTTTAAACAGTTGCGGGTGAGGGAAATCGGGATGCGACGTAGGCAAACGGACAACAGTACCTGTGCGAAAATATGATTCAATATTGAAAACTCTTTCGTCACTGGAAAACGCGAACATATTACTGGAACGTACTGTACTCACTAACTCAATACTGTTTATGTTTACTACGACCTTAAGGCGACTTTGACTATATACGCTTGGTTCTGTGAGGAGAACAGTTGGAAGTTCACTAGGAGAGGAGGGTGGGTGTGAAGTACATTCAAAAACTCAGGTACAATAAAAATTGAAGTAAAAATAAAATGATGTCCCTGTATAACAATATGATGAGCAAGTTAGGCAACTCCATTTTTTGCGATTTCGAAATATTGATTGTTTCTCATAGAATTTTGTGTGCTGAATGCGATTCTGGAACTGTTTAAGTTAAAAAACGGACAGAACAGGGCGAAAATGGCACTTAATTGTGCTAGAATCAAAATGTAGATAACTCCACTGTGGTTTGGTTTCAAATTAGGACAATTCCTTCAGTAGCTAATAAAAAGCCCACATTCGTATCAACTTTTCCGATCACGTATCGTGAATCCAACATGGCTGATTGTTTATATAATCGGTTTGTGGATGAATTACTGTTTTACGTAAATTTGCTTTGAAACCGAGTTAGAAGAGACTTAGATTCAAAAGTATACAATTTCACTTTAAATATGGGTTCGTTTGGTCTCAAAAACAGACAACTCCACTTTAAATATGGCTTCATTTGGTTTCAAAAACAGACAACTCCACTTTAAATATGGCTTCATTTGGTTTCAAAAACAGACAACTCCACTTTAAATATGTCTTAATTTGGTTTCAAAAACAGACAACTCCACTTTAAATATGGCTTCATTTGGTTTCAAAAACAGACAACTCCATTTTAAATATGGCTTCATTTGGTTTCAAAAACAGACAACTCCACTTTAAATATGGCTTCATTTGGTTCAAAAACAGACAACTCCACTTTAAATATGACTTCATTTTGTTTTCAAAAACAGACAACTCCACTTTAAATATGACTTCATTTTGTTTTCAAAAACAGACAACTCCACTTTAAATATGGCTTCATTTGGTTTCAAAAACAGACAACTCCACTTTAAATATGGCTTCATTTGGTTTCAAAAACAGACAACTCCACTTTAAATATGACTTCATTTGGTTTCAAAAACAGACAACTCCACTTTAAATATGGCTTCATTTGGTTTCAAAAACGGACAACTCCACTTTAAATATGGCTTTATTTGGTTTCAAAAACAGACAACTCCACTTTAAATATGGCTTCATTTGGTTTCAAAAACAGACAACTCCACTTTAAATATGGCTTTATTTGGTTTCAAAAACAGACAACTCCACTTTAAATCTGGCTTTATTTGGTTTCAAAAACAGACAACTCCACTTTAAATATGGCTTTATTCGGTTTCAAAAACAGACAACTCCACTTTAAATATGGCTTCATTTGGTTTCAAAAACAGACAACTCCACTTTAAATATGGCTTCATTTGGTTTCAAAAACAGACAACTCCACTTTAAATATGGCTTCATTTGGTTTCAAAAACAGACAACTCCACTTTAAATATGGCTTCATTTGGTTTCAAAAACAGACAACTCCACTTTAAATATGGCTTCATTTGGTTTCAAAAACAGACAACTCCACTTTAAATATGGCTTCATTTGGTTTCAAAAACAGACAACTCCACTTTAAATATGGCTTCATTTGGTTTCAAAAACAGACAACTTCACTTTAAATATGGCTTCATTTGGTTTCAAAAACAGACAACTCCACTTTAAATATGGCTTCATTTGGTTTCAAAAACAGACAACTCCACTTTAAATATGGCTTCATTTGGTTTCAAAAACAGACAACTCCACTTCAAATATGGCTTCATTTGGTTTGAAAAACAGACAACTCCACTTTAAATATGGCTTCATTTGGTTTCAAAAACAGACAACTCCACTTTAAATATGGCTTCATTTGGTTTCAAAAACAGACAACTCCACTTTAAATATGGCTTCATTTGGTTTCAAAAACAGATAACTCCATGACTTAGTTTCAGAGATCGACAACTCCACTTTTTAAACTTAAATTTCGACCTGAATATTAATTTTAATCACATTTTGAGACTGAAAAAATATTTCTATGACCCATGAGAATGTTTAAAAAAAAATGTACGTATAACGGTGACATTAGTTTCCAAGCATCTAGTTTTTCGTCTCTCCTGTAAAAAAAAAAGCGAAAGTGGAGTTGTCCAAATTTGATACCAAGCTTCTCAATACATAAAAATAAACTGTCCAAGTGCTTGGGAAAAGTGGCATAAGTCAGTTTCCACAAATATTTTTAATAACTTATTTATAACTTACGGAACATCTGCTCGCTTGGGAAAAGAGACATAAGTATTTCTCCCATTACAATAATTCATACAGAAAAAAATTAAATCGGCATAAACCAGTGTGAAGACAGTTTTTTTTCCTTCTCCTGTAAAATTAACATTTTTGACTTTTGTCACTTTTCCCGAGCATTACAGAAATACACCATCGACTGTAAGTTAAGAAAAATACATTTCATATTACACTAGTGGGATTTTTGTGAATCTTGTAGAATGATCGAATAAAGGCAAGCATAACTGAAGTACTAAAATACAAATTTCTTGCATTACCTTTCTAATCCACCACAAAATCTTATTTATTTTGTCAGAAGTCTAATCCACGAATTCAGCATGGAAAATCGACGCTATTGACATTTACTTGTAGAATTTGCTGTCCGAATTTACACACAGACGTTTCAGCAATTTTCAAATAGTAAAAGTGTAATACTTTTCTCCAGAAATGATCGGGACGAAATTGAAATACAAACTGCTGAGACATTTATACCCAAACCCACGCTTTCAGAAGTCGAAATTGCGATAGAAAATCTGAAAAAGTACAAGTCTCCAGGTATCGATCAAATTCCAGCAGAATTAATACAAGAGGGTGGAAGTGCGAAATTTATAAACTTGTACTTGCTATTTGGGAAAAGGAAATTGTACCACAACAATGGAAGGAGTCCATAATTGTACCTATTTTTAAAAAGGGGGACAAAACCAACTGTGGTATCTTTCGAGGAATATCACTTTTGTTGACGTCGTACAAAATTTTGTCCAATATTCTTTTGAGAAGATTAACTCAGTAAGTAGATGAAATTATTGGGGATCATCAGTGCGGTTTTCGGCGTAATAGATCGACTATTGATCAGATTTTTTGTATTCGACAGATAATGGAGAAAAAATGGGAGTATAATGGTACAGTACATCAGTTATTCATAGATTTCAAAAAGGCATATGACTCGGTTAAGAGGGAAGTATTATATGATATTCTTATTGAATTTGGTATTCCCAAGAAACTAGTTCGATTAATTAAAATGTGTCTCAGTGAAACATACAGCAGAGTCTGTATAGGTCAGTTTCTATCTGAAGCTTTTCCAATTCACTGCGGTCTAAAGCAGGGAGATGCACTATCACCTTTACTTTTTAACTTCGCTTTAGAATAAGCCATTAGGAAAGTTCAGGATAACAGGCAGGGTTTGGAATTGAACGGGTTACATCAGCTTCTTGTCTATGCGGATGACGTGAATATGTTAGGAGAAAATACACAAACGATTAGGAAAAACACGGAAATTTTACTTGAAGCAAGTAAAGCGATCGGTTTGGAAGTAAATCCCGAAAAGACAAAGTATATGATTATGTCTCGTGACCAGAATATTGTACTTAATGGAAATATAAAAATTGGAGATTTATCCTTCGAAGGGGTGGAAAAATTCAAATATCTTGGAGCAACAGTAACAAATATAAATGACACTCGGGAGGAAATTAAACGCAGAATAAATATGGGAAATGCCTGTTATTATTCGGTTGAGAAGCTCTTATCATCCAGTCTGCTGTCTAAAAACCTGAAAGTTAGAATTTATAAAACAGTTATATTACCGGTTCTTCTGTATGGTTGTGAAACTTGGACTCTCACTCTGAGAGAGGAACATAGGTTAAGGGTGTTTGAGAATAAGGTGTTTAGGAAAGTATTTGGGGCTAAGCGGGATGAAATTACAGGAGAATGGAGAAAGTTACACAACGCAGAACTGCACGCATTGTATTCTTCACCTGACATAATTAAGAACATTAAATCCAGACGTTTGAGATGGGCAGGGCATGTAGCACGTATGGGCGAATCCAGAAATGCATATAGAGTGTTAGTTGGGAGACCGGAGGGAAAAAGACCTTTAGGGAGGCCGAGACGTAGATGGGAAGATAATATTAAAATGGATTTGAGGGAGGTGGGATATGATGATAGAGATTGGATTAATCTTGCACAGGATAGGGACCGATGGCGGGCTTATGAGAGGGCGGCAATGAACCTTCGGGTTCCTTAAAAAGCCATTTGTAAGTAAGTAATACTTTTCTACCCACCCCTGACATCTGCGTGGAAACCAAGTTTGAACACATTTACAATCCTGGGGTAACCCACGAACAGCTGAGTAACGCGGTCAATAGAATTCATATGGCATGTTGCACGTTACAATGAAGCAAATTCAAAACAGCCTCCAAAATAACTTCTCCTGCAGGATTACGGAAAGTTTCCAAACCGATCTGTATAGAACAGAGGTAGTACGATACGTATGACGTCTGGAAATACAAAATTCGGAGTTTTGGATATTTTCCAGACTCAAAAATCAAAATATCTCACTCGAGACCTGTTTAGTCTACATGCCTTGTTAGATGAGCTCACGTAAAGAGTTTAAAATGATGCCAGTCCAGTTTCTGAACAAACTTGAATCGTTCTGTAACATTAAAATTAATTATTGTAATAATAATAATAATAATAATAATAATAATAATAATAATAATAATAATAATAATAGCCTAATGTGTCCCTTGAAGGGTAAAGGCCTCCTGCTAGAGGGTAGCTCTGTTTCACTAACGCGGTGAGCTACTCCGCGTTAGGTTGTGTCTAGTGTTTCTTTGTCTGGTTGGAGTTGATTTCGCTGTCACTTTGATTAATTTGATTTCACTAACACTTTTATTATATTGAATGCACTTTCACTGAGTCAACTTGGGATGTTGTTTGTGGCTGGCACTGTCTTCGTTTGTAGTCGACTTCCAATTGTTCTCCATGTTCCCCTGCTTCTTGCTATTCTGGACCATTGCTGGCCTGCTTGTGTTGTGTAGAAGTCTGCCCACCTCTTCCTTGGTCTGCCTCTGTGCCGGTCTCCTGTGCGCGGGTCCCACATGGTGGCTCTGTATGTCCATCTTTCGTCTTTCATCCGCGCGATGTGGCCTCCCCACTTCCACTTTGCTCTTTGTGTGACGTTTGTTGTTGATGCCATTTGGGACAGCGAATCATTGGAAATTCTGTCTCTCATAGTTATTCCCAATATCTTTCGTTCCATTTTCCTTTGGCATATTTCTAGCGCATTCATCTGTCCGTTTGTTGTCGACCATGTTTGGCATCCATAAAGTAGTGTTGGGTAGACGCAGGTTTGTAGTACTTCGAATTTGAGTCTTCTGCTGATTGTCTTATCCAGAAGTATGAACTGGAGGGACCAGAAGGATTTCCAAGCTAAGGATATTCTTCTTCTTATTTCTTTTCCAGTCTTGTCTTTAAAGGAAATTAGTTGGCCTAGGTATGTGTATTCCGTTGCATATGGTAGCGTTGTTCCGTCAATTGAGATGGGGATTTCTTGTCTGTTTGTCATCAGCTGTGTTTTTGTCATGTTCATTGATAGACCTGCGGTTTTGCTTTGTGTACAGAGTTGTTGGAGCATTGACTGTAGTTCTTCTGGTGTTTTTGCGAACAGGACTATGTCGTCCGCGAATCTTAGGTCTGTTAGGTGTCTTCCGTTTATGTTTATTCCCTGTTGCTTGTTCCTGTTCATTTTTCTGTATACATTTTCCAAAACGCTTGTAAAGAGTTTGGGAGAGATTGGGTCACGTAGCAGGACCAAAAATATCTTGTTACACTTCAAGAAAAAATAGCTGATTCCTATGGAATGACACAGAAGACTAACTTTATGCAGAATAATAATAATAATAATAATAATAATAATAATAATAATAATAATAATAATAATAATAATAATAATAATAACGGCTTTATTTAACCTGGCAGAGTTAAGGCCGTAAGGCCTTCTCTTACACTCAACCAGGATTAAAACTTGCTTATATAGTTGAACATACAACTGGATTGGTATTAAGTAATTACATACTGATACAATTTAGGTACATAATGAGATCAAAAGAGGTAGTTACATAAAAATTTACCTCATAATATAAAAATAAACATAGTGGAATACATATTAATGTTGTTAGAATCAAATACGAATCAAATAAAAACAGAAGCCGATAATTCAATAAAAAATGTACACAGTAAAAATAAAAATAAACACATTAGTATACATATTAGTATTAGATTACAAATAAATAGGATTCACATAATTAAACCAGAAACCGACAATTGAATAAAATGTACACAAAAAACATAGATTACAAATAAAAAACAACGCAGTGGGATACATATTGGCATTAAGTGATAAAGAAACACGATTTACATGATTACACAATAAAAATAATAAGAAACAAAAAAAATAATAAAAATAAATACAGTGGAACACATTCCATTAAATATTTGCAATGCGTTAGGTCTGGCAACTCATTATAGATATTTTTCTAATTTACATTTAAAGGAAATTAAAGTTCAGCAGCCCTTGACTTCAGGCGGCAGAGAATTCCAGTGACGAGAAGTAGCAACAGTGAAAGATGAAGAATAAAGAGATGATGTGTGCAGTGGTATTTCTAGCGTGTTATCATATTATTTTTAGAGTATGAGATATCACAGAAACCTTCACTAGTGATTCGTCCTTATCATTTTATAAGATAAACGATTGTATCAGTAAATCTAAATTTTGAGGTATTAACCTGGGACATTTTGAACTGGATTTATTTTTATAGATAAATCGGAAACTGTTACCACATTAAAATAGAAGTTATTCACATGACTGGGTGCTTTTCACCGATCAATAGGAACAGAAGACGATAAGACTCCAAGTGAACTCGGTAGGTTAGTCCCTGGTAAATTACAAAAAGCATATTTTCGGTTTATAAGAATATATTAGACTAGCCGTACCCGTGCGCTCCGCTGCACCTGTTAGAAATAAATATAAAGTAATTACATAATTAAAATAGGACGTTTGATCCAGAAAACAACTTTTACAACAGCGCAAGATAATCTGCTTCGCTCATTACCCATTTTTTTGCATTGCATTTATTGCATATATATTTTATGTATTTTAACACGATTCAATTGAGCATAGTTAAAATTTGAATTATAAAATAATGGATTACTAAGCTAACGTACTATTACTGCATACTAAATCAATACACTCTCGTTGTTCGCTAATGCTCTGAGATTAAAATGAATGTGTACATAAATATTATTTTAAGAAATAAAGAAAACGAATGTACAAAATAGCCTATCAAATTTTCTGTGCATAAGAAGCTATTTTAATCTTACCTGTCCTCGATTTACTCAGACGTTACTGTAATAACATTATAGCATTATGTCCATCTAGAGAAACTACACTTTCCAATGGTAAAATAATAATTAATTATACAAATCGATTAATTTAGCTTCTGATATTACTTCATACAAGCACAGAAACGTTCTCTGTAGGCTATGTTTAATAGCTTTCGATTGTTGATGTCCAAGGCCCCTTATAGACGAAGTCATTTGTTCTTAACTCATTGCACAGTCTTAGATGGCGTTATTTTAATTTTAAAACTCATTTATCTCATTAAATATCAGTCCTATCAAAATTTTGTAAAGAATAAAACTTATCGGAAATCATTTTTAAAGAACCTTTTGTTATGTAACATTTTTTACAAAAATCAATAATAAGCGAGATATTTCGATTTATTTAATTCAGGCCCCCTTATAACCCCCATTTTAGATAAAGTATTTTGAATGACATATAGCCTAAAATCTAAGTTACAACGAACTTAATTTATATTCCAATTTTCATATAAATCGGTTCAGCTATTATTGCGTGAAAAGGTAACAAACATACAGACAGACAGACAGACAGACAGACATACAAACAAAAATTTCAAAAAAGCGATTTTCGGTTTCAGGATGGTTAATTATACATATTAACACCAATTATTTTTGGAAAATCGAAAATTACCAGAAAAATTTTGGCTATAGATTTATTATTAGTATAGATAATGAGTAGCGAAACAGATTAAAATAATGATGTATCCGTATCATATTTTGAGTTCGCCCCTGCCATGTCATGCGTTGTAGAAATTAGTTTTTCTCAGTATAATCACTAGAGCTCGGAAGTTGAAAACCTATAAATTACCTAAAAAGACCTTTAAAAGATCTAAAGATATCCTAAAAAGAACCTTAATGCCCACGTGCATCAACGTCAGTTGGTGTAACCACCGGTTAAAATTGTCACCTAACCTCTGGTCAAGCATTTTTACAGTGGATCGACCTCGGTTACGACTTAAATAGGAGGTTAACCACAGTAATCTCTAACCTGCCATATTCGAGCGGTTAAAAGAGGTAACCAGTGATTAGTAGAGCAAGTAAAGCAAAATGGTGGCCAGAGCCACAGATGTTTATTTCGAAGACGATTATTATTGTACAGTACTTGAATTACTTGGATAGAGCGTGAGCGTGTAGTTTCTATAGTGGAAAGAGAGAATTCTTACGAGGAATTAGGTGACAGAAAATTTCAGGAGGGATTTCGTTTATCAAAATCTACAAATGGATCACTTGAAATAACACAAAAAGTCATATTTCTCCTATGGTTCGGCTGCTTGTATTACGATTCTATGTAACTATTATTTTCTCTATTTTAAGAGGGAATACTCGAATATCTCTTTCTCTATGTCACTGGCTGAACAAAGAGAAGTAATGGATGGATCTTAGGATAATGAACAGTTCCCTCGTGTAAATGGGATCCTGGATCGTATACACATTCCTATTAATCTTCTGCATCCTTTTTCTTTATAGATATTCCATCTGTTTATATAATATATTTGAATTCTAGTAATTAAGTCTAGCGATACTTCAACCACACATTAGGATATAATCATTTTTGCATTCAATTTTCTATTTTGTACGATTTTAACCTAACAGCAAAGAAATGCAACTCGTAAACATAACAGCGCCCAAAGGCAAACAAATGCAAAGCGAAAATGTAGGATACGTTCATTTCGATGTAGAACGGAGTGAGCGCAGTCATTTTTAGACGTTGACTATTACCTTTACAGCGGTATGGATGCTTTCCTTTAGTCATTTTGTAGAAACAGTACACCAGCATAGACTTTACTCTGGTTAAATGAGGTGTCAGCTAGCCATGTTTAAGTAATCTGTGATTATGAATAGTGCACACAAATTACATTTTAACCACTGTTACTGTTTAACCGTCGTTTCATAATCATCGATTACTGCGTTTTTAACCGATGTTGATACACTTCGCCATAAGACTGGAAAAAGGGACGTAAAAAGTGATCCAAATTAATTAATAATTTCAGTTTCAATTACACTTGTAGCGTAATGGTAGCGTTCCGGGCTGGTAGTCGTAAGATCGTGCGTTCGAATACCACTGAGTGCTTTGTATGGTTTTTTTTTTTTAAGATAGAGAGGAATTATAATTTCTGCACTCTCTTTTATGACTGTTTTAGTGGACCTAATTGACATCAGGTTCATGAATACATTACGCCGTGCCTTTATCATTATTTATTATGACATTATGGCTGCAAATGGAAAGAAAGAGAGAAAAATTTTATACTCAACAAAAATATCTTTTGTGGCACAAACAAAACAAGCATACTAGCGTCTGCTTAGAAAATTCAAACAATTAAAAGCTTAAAAAAAAAATCAAACCAAAAGCCACGATTAAATATTTAGTCCATCTTCCTCCAATGTCGATCACATTTTACAGTCGAGTGGAAATGTCCTGGACGAGCTTCCACAAATCATCAGGACGTCTTGGAGGGGGAATTGGGCCAATTTTTCCGCATATTATTATGCTTCTTTACTTGTGTATCCGTGGCTCAGTTGGAAAAATGTCTGAATTCAGATGTCAAGATCTCAGGCTCAAATCCTCGTCGTTCTTTTCATGTTATTTTGTTACAGGATAGTATAATTTAATAATATAAGAAGAAAAAAACTAACACTAGTATTATGCAACTGTATTTTTCAAAATATAACATTAAATTTATATTATTTATATCGCTAATGAACATAACAGAATATAAATGATAACTTGAATATTATTTATTTCGCTAAAGAACATAAGAGAATATAAATGATAACTTGAATATTATTTCGCTAAAGAACATAACAGAATATAAATGATAACATGAATATTATTTATTTCGCTAAAGAACATTACAGAATATAAATGATATATAAATGATAACATGAATATTATTTATTTCGCTAAAAACATAACAGAATATAAATGATAACGTGAATATTATTTATTTCGTTAAAGAACATAACAGAATATAAATGATAACATGAATATTATTTATATCGCTAAAGAATGATAACAGAATATACATGATAACTTGAATATTATTTATAACGCTAAAGAACTATAACAGAATATAAATGATAACTTGAATATTATTTATATCGCTAAAGAACGATAGGAAAATACAAATAATAATTTTAATATTATTTATATCGCTAAATAACAATAACAGAATTCAAATGATAGCTTGAATATTATTTATAATGCTAAAGAACTATAATAGAATACAAATGATAACTTGAATATTATTTATATCACTAAAGAACGATACAGAATATAAATGGTAACTTGAATATTATTTATAACTCTAAAAAACTATAACAGAATATAAATGATAACTTTAATATTATTTATATCGCTAAAGAACGATAACAGAATATAAATAGCAACTTGAATATTATTTATATCGCTAAAGAACTATAACAGAATATAAATAATAAATGAATATTATTCATAACGCTAAAGAACTATAACATAATATAAATAATAACTTGAATATTATTTATTTCGCTAAAGAACGATAACAGAATATGAATGGCAACTTGAATATTATTTTTAACGCTAAAGAACGATAACAGAATATAAATGATAACTTGAATATTATTTATATCGCTAAAGAATGATAACAGAATATAAATAATAACTTGAATATTATTTATAACGCTAAATAACTATAACAGAATTTAAATGACAACTTGAATATTATTTACATCACTAAAGAATGATAACAGAATATAAATGATAACTTGAATATTAATTCTACCGCTAAATAACGATAACAAAATTCAAATGATAGCTTCAATATTATTTATAATGCTAAAGAATTTTAACAGAATATAAATGATTTGAATATTATTTATATCACTAAAGAACGATAACAGAATACAAATGGTAACTTGAATATTATTTATAACACTAAAGAACTATAACAGAATATAAATGATAACCTGAATATTATTTATTACACTAAAGAACTGTAACAATATAAATGATAACTTGAATATTATTTATTTCGCTAAAGAATGATGACAAAATAAAATGATAACTTGAATAAGGCACGAACTCGCAACCTTTGAAGCATTAAGCGAGCACTCTACCGTTACTCTACAAGACGCAGATATCGAATGGCTCCTTAGTTCCGAAACTGCTTGTACAACCGCGAGCATCGTGTAACATCACCGTGATCCGAAGTGGACTTAGAAAATATTCGCTGTTCACGAGTGCGGCTACTTTTTTTTTTTTTTTGACAGTTGTACGTATTCTTACGTGCTGCTCATAGTCATATCTATAGATGTTGCAGTTAACCTTGCGGGTTACAAACTCCAAATGCACTCTTTAATGATGATGATAACAATGGAAAAGAAGATAAAATACTCTATGTGGATGGAGAGGCAATAACGTTGGATTTTCAAGAGACAAATTCAAAATAAAACTTCGAAAATGTTTAGTGAAATTTGCAATGAGCAAAGACATTTTACGGGATGGCATTCTCGGATTACTCCTATTTTGTTGTCAGTTCACAATCTTGCATTCATTATCCATAAAAATAAAATAGTACATTATGCAACGAGCCTATAATGGTAGTAATTAAGACGCGAGTATGTTTGTTTATGAAGCGAGCGCGAGTTTCATAATTTTCATACGAGCGTCTTAATTACCATTATAGGCAAGTTTCATACGACTTTTTATGCTCGACCATATTTCTAACTTGAAATTATTCATAAGTATTCATGTTATGATTATGTAAGTGAGGAGCGGAACTGACATAAATTGTGAGATGTGGGCAGACGCGAAAGTATTGATTTTTTCCGAGGAACGAATGTGTCATTGACCTTGATATAATCTAGAGAATAACATCAACATTAATTTTGATATAACCTGGAAATTGATTTAGAACATAACATTCTGCGACAGTATTGGATTTCCAGCCTCCGTGACGTTTTCCTATAGTCCCGTTGCTCTAATTTCCGGTAGCCAATCGCGTTGCAGGTCGGCTACATTTAAACGTGTGCGTCCTGTGATTCGCTGATTCATTTCTTAAGGCTCGATAAATACTTAATATAATCGCCCGCCATTTTAGCTCTTTCGTTGGCGTTCGCAGAAAGCACACAGAGACGTTATTTGCCCCTCAATTATTTGCTGAATTACAGTGCGTTTGATTTATTATCATAGGAGCTACGACATGATAATGTTTAACGGTGTGGCAAATAGATTCCTCGTATGGTAGCTCGGCAACGTAAGAACAAAAATGGCGGACGATACTACCTACCTAGATTTTATAGAGCCTTCACTTTCTAAGACGTAAGCAAAGAGGCGGAGTCACGCCGGAAATAACAGCGTCGGGACTATAGTTGTCTTTCGATTGCATATCCGAGAATAATCGAAAACCTGAACTTTAATGAATAGGTGTACTTTAATGACATGCATTAAAGGACTGCTACCAGGTGTATAATTACTACATTTCGGGATGGTCGAGCATAAAATAATAAAGAGTATTACCTTTGTTTTATTCATATAAATCTAACACACACGCTCGACTATGATTCTCTGCAATGCATATCGCCTTACACAACTAATCTATTTTAAAAGATAAATAATACAACTGATTTTGATTCAAGGACGTTATAAAATTATATTTTCAAAATAATATCAATTTTATATTCAAACTCTCTTCCTCATAATAATACAGTCGAGCTAAATACTCCATCTTGTACCACATTTTGTGTCCTACTCTAGAAATCGTCCCGAGCCGTAAAGTATAGGAGATTTTACTGCCAGTAATCTTAAAAGTATTGCATTACATACGAATCAATAAGCATATATGGCCATATCTACAGCCTTGAAACGTCATGAATCATACATGACTCTGCTGCATCACATGAAACTCCCACGGAAAATTTACACTATGTTGTTCTTTGTATGTTTATGCAATATATCGACACGAATGTATCAACTAATAAATATGGCATTGTAAGGAATTTTTTTCCCTCTGCTTGTGGATTTTCCGACATCGCTTGCAAAGTCTCACTCAAAAGCATGGCCAACGTTTTCTTCATCTACCTGGATAATAAATGGGTGAAAGAATTTTATTTTTGTCCTTCAAATGTGTAGAAATTTGACCCGAACAAATGTAACTTTTCATTCTGCAAAGGAATTTTGTGCGAGATCGTGCGTATTTGCTTGGTTTCCGCACAAAACCAATCCACGGAAAGTCTAAAATTCCACATTCAGTATTCCCAACCTAACACACATAACAATTTCCCTCTTCTTACCTCTTAAGTGACATAGCCTATTGATTTTACTGCTTTAGGCTTTTAACATATTATTTTAGAGACGTTAAATATAGTAATAATTATAAATTGGAAACTTACTACTTGCACCTAAATTGCACTGTTAATTATTGTTTTTAAATATTTGAAAAAATTAAGAGTAAACTCTACAACTCCACTAAAGTTACTGCATTCGTGATGACACGTGCTTGGACAATGCCCCAAAGGCGAGCTGCTAATCAATGCTAGACATCATCGTGTACGACATGCTTTGGCGATATCGTTAAAAACTTTAAATTGGGAGATTCATGAGGAAGTACATTGTGTATCATCAGATGGTTCTTTTAGACGGGCAGACATTATTGCTATCAACGGACGCTTAAAACGGGCTCTTGTTCTTGACCCTACTATCCGTTTCGAAAGAAACCTAAATCAGGCCACCGAAGTTGATATCGAGAAGAAGTCCATATATGAACCTTGTCTGCCGTATCTTTCTCAAAAGTACAACGTCCCTCTTAAACAATGGTCCGTCATTGGTTTGCTGTTTGGCAGTAGAGGTTCTATTACAAAATTCATATGGAATTATCTTAAGGAACTTCACATTCCTTTTGATTATGTAATGTCTATTCTTATAAATATTATCAAGGATTCTCTTCAAATATTACATCATCTCTATTTCAATTAATCAACTTATATTTGCCTTCAACAATTAACTTTCTTTTTTCTTTAATGTATCACATCACATTATTGTACATGTTTATTGTATTCAGGACCCTTGTGGTCACTCAAAATTCTTTGAGCTGATGTCTATAATTTAGAAATTTATTTAAGGAAACCGTGAAAAAATCAACAAGATTCCAGACTACTCATAGACTGGGGGGGAAAAAAGACAGACGTATATCACGGCCTGCTGGAGTATAGTAAACACAGAAAACATTTTAAAGCAACAATGTTGAAGATAGTATTTTTGTTTTGCAAATTTGCCGTCATTGAACAGAAACAAAGATGGAGATTTCATTGCAACTAATTAGAAATTCCTCTTTCAGGTATGTAATAAACGATCTTCACACAAAATAATGTACGATACACGAGCGGTATGTTTTCTTTCAATTCTCGGAAATTAAAAAAAAGCTCAACTACGTTTCGCTTTTTCAAACTTTTCCTCGAAGATGAAAACTTCAACATACCGCTCTTGTAACGCATATTACTATTACAATATTACATTTGTTCGGATCAAATTTATGCATATTTAAGGGGTTAGGTACAGCTTACAGCAGTAAAATTTTGGAAATATTCAACATTTTTTTCCTCCATTACTGTATCTCTATGTACTATATGAAATTTAGTATTTGTAAAACACTGTCCTTATGCTATATGAAAAAAATATGTATATTTTTACGATTTAAAAACATTATTTACATTTATTTTTTCTAAATTCAATTCACTGGGCAGTGAAGAAGTGTTTCCCACATAATTCAAAAACTATCCAACATTCTATGATGAAATTTGTTATGTGTATTTATGCATGTTATATCTATAATATGATGCAAGATCACTTCTCTATCTTTAATATATTGTCTGATAAAAAATAAATTCATTTTAAAAATTGGGTAGATATCAGTGTTTCTTCTAACACAAAATTAAAAAAATATATTTATTAAAGAATGTAGTTGAAAGAGCATGATATTGTAAACATGAGTTTCAGCAATAAAATAAAAGAGAGAGAACATGAAAAAGTCCACACCTGTGGAGTAACGGTCAGCGCGTCTGGCCGCGAAACCAGGTGGCCCGGGTTCGAATCCCGGTCGGGGCAAGTTACCTGGTTGAGGTTTTTTCCGGGGTTTTCCCTTAACCCAATACGAGCAACTTTCGGTGCTGGACCCCGGATTCATTTCACCGGAATTATCACCTTTATTTCATTCAGACGCTAAATAACCTGAGATGTTGATACAGCGTCGTAAAATAACCCAATAAAATAAATAAATAAACATGAAAAAGTTAACAAGTTTATGAGTTATAAGGGAAACGCTTCATCACTGCACAGTAAACTACAACCATTTTGAATTAAAAAAGTATATATAAATATTTTTATCAACAGTAATCTCACCAGAGGTTTTGATTTTATCGATAAATCTGCGAGTGGAACACGAGCAGATTTATCTAGAGAAAATCAAAACTCGAGTGGGATTTAATTGACTATTACACGATTAGAAGAAAGTAGGCTATATAAAGATTAGAAGTAACAAAGTGTACAATAAAATATTAATTGGCTTACGAAAATACAACTGTCTTCAAACGTATTATTGTACCATCTCAATATTACGCTAGATGGCAGTAGTGTTTTATGATGTTGTTTTCTTGTTACCGGTATCAGTTGTGCCAACTATGGAATCATCATTGAACTCTGTGGCCTGTTACTAGTCAAGAAGGCTTTGTTGATTCAGTTTCATTTTTATTAAGACAGTTGCATTCCACTTCAATTATCCGAATCCCAGTAATCAACGTCACTTAATAGATGATTTTCAATAAATCTTAATATTAAACAATCTCTGATACGTGACTATCCATAATATCATATAGCAGAAGCTATAACATAACCTAACTAATATACACAAGTATTAGAAAAGTTTTATTTAACGACGATGACATAAAAAATAAACATGAATAATTTTAAAAGGAATAATTATTGAATGTACAATTTTCAAATTTGAATGTGGTTGGTGGTTCAATTGATGTTATATTGGACGTGTGCATAATAGAAGTGGAACTCGTTGATTTAGGCCTACATGGTGTATTCAACTTATTCAGGATTTCCGAATGAATAATTTTAAAAGGAATAATTATTGAATGTACAATTTTAAAATTTGAATGTGGTTGGTGGTTCAATTGATGTTATATTGGACGTGTGCGTAATAGAAGTGGAACTCGTTGATTTAGGCCTACATGGTGTATTCAACTTATTCAGGATTTCCGAATGGTGCTCTTCATTTATTTGTAAATCGGATTTCAGAAGATGCATAGGTATGATCAGTGAATTTGATTAATTCTTGTTCTTGAATGCCAATGCGAGTCATATTTGAAACTGCTGTGCATCGACTGGAGTGGTTTGTAATTATATATATAGGCCTATATATTTTTTTTGACGTCCAGACCAGCGCAGTTTCAAATGTTGGCAAACAAAGAAACAAATGCTAGGGACGCGATAAAATTAAACAAATGCTAGGGACACGATAAAATTAAACAAATGCTAGGGACGCGATAAAATTGTGCGATAAGCAGCCATGATTGGTTGAAATACGCCCTTTCGTACCGTTTTATTGGTCAAAAGTAGTATGACGTAGTAAGAGTGTAATAGTCGTAGAAATATTTTTTTCTTAAAGCAGGACATACCAATTTTCATTATTGTACAAGATACAGTAATGGAGGAAAAAAATGTTGAATATTTCCAAAAATTTTAACCCCTTAAAGGATAAAACTAAAATTCGGACAACACTAAAATTCTTTCAATCATTTATTATCATAATACACTGCTCTCTTAAAATTGACTGAGCATATTGGCAATTAAATCAATGGCTTTCACAAAACACTATATGAAATGCTTCATATGAAATAATTTTTATTTCGAAAGGAAAACAGAAACCGAGAAAATTGTATTAAACTTTTTTGTTTAAAAAATCTCAAAGAATAATCCTCTGAAATTAATGATATTAAGTTACGATACCGCTTCGGTTGAGAAGCTGTTCCACGCGCGTGAAATAGGGTAAAGGTTGGCAATATTGTGATACTAATAATATTATGATAGTTCTTTTTGAGAATTTTTTTACAATTTTAATGAGCGAGAGAAGGACCAGTTTTGTGCAGAAACTTGTTCACGAACATTCCCTTAATATGTTAACGCAAAAAACTGATCTTCCTCTCACTCAGTAAAATTGTAAAAACATTCTCAAAAGAACTATCATAATATTATTAGTAGGGGGCGGATGTTGATGACCTAAAAATCTACTTAAAATGCTAATTAAAATGCCCTTAAACTAATGGCAAAATAATACGATGAAAGAGTAATGGAACGGAGAAAAATTCTCTCCGGCACCGGGATTTGAACCCGGGTTTTCAGCTCTACGTGCTGATGCTTTATCCACTAAGCCACACCGGATACCCACCCCGGCGTCGGACAGAATCGTCTCAGTTTTAAGTTCCAACTCTTGGGTTCCCTCTAGTGGCCGCCCTCTGCACTACGTCATAGATGTCTATGAACGTAGGACCGAAGTCCACACATGTGCTGAGGTGCACTCGTTATGAGTGACTAGTTGGCCGGGATCCGACGGAATAAGCGCCGTCTTAAATCACGAAGTGATTTACGTATATCTTATATATTATTTTAATGTACCGAAGTACATATGATATTTCCATGCAGATATTCTGCGTCATCATACGATGAAAGAGTAATGCAACGTAGAGCTGAAAACCCGGGTTCAAATCCCGGTGCCGGAGAGAATTTTTCTCCGTTCCATTACTCTTTCATCGTATGATGACGCAGAATATCTGCATGGAAGTATCATATGTACTTCGGTACATTAAAATAATATATATAATGGAAAAATGACATGAAATTAAAAGAAAATGGCATTTAATTATTATTCACCGTACTCGCACCACAACTTCTTAAAAATTAATCACTTTGTTTCAATGACTGCTCTGCAAATCTCGGAGAGAAGAGGCAACTTCCTGGAATTTGGCTAAGATAAAGGAAAGATAATGCAACAAAATTAAGGTTTTAAGGAAAAACTATAGATTTTAATGAGAGTTTGCAACATGTTTCAATCAGGGGTGGTCGGTGAAAGCCGTCACTTAAACTAAGCTGTTTTCAAGCATTTTATATTACACGACTATACTGGGTGTTCATTTCAAAGTGTGTCATGACGTCACTGTTGTTGGGTCACCGATTTGAAGCGAGTTTCAGCTGATATGTTAGAGAAGTTGCCTATTATTTAAGGCGTTCTTCAATCTGAACTTGAGAACGTGTACGGTATAACTTGAACGTCGTAGCAACAGATGGCGGTCTGTACGGTCTGTGTGCTACCATAACCTCTTTCGAACTGTGTTTTGCGCCGGCAAGTCGTACGCAGGGTATTTGTTATCATCGGTTGCGTACGGTAACATTCCACAACACAAATCAAATGCTCCGTGTCCATGTTCACCGTCGAAGTTAATGTCAACAAATACGTAAGTAATCGTCTTAACCCTCTCCCCATATCCCGACAGTACGTATTTCCAAACAGTTCACATTCCTGCCACTACCGGCGTTACCGTACGTATCGGCACGTACTCTTCAGAATGGACGCCGTACTTGCTAGCCAACTTCTCTGCCTCTTAGATTATACACCTGAGCTGCGGAAGTGTAGGAAGATTGAATTCTCTAGGCTCATCAGCTAGCCACATGACGGCATGCAGCGAGCCATGACACATTTTGAACTGAACACCCAGTAGATGCAAGCTACTATAGGTATGCATGTTCTTTGCGTAACCTACGCCCCGAATGCAAATAATTACTTTATCTCTTACTGGTGATTTGGCACTCCAACCTACAAGCAATGTTAATAGTATACAAGTAACGACATCAGCACCTAAGTAAACAAAAGTTGATCGTGTTATACACAGTATAGGGGAGACTGTTGTACCTTTAGCATAGTGTACCTTTGAACATTTTTTGTTTTTTAATGTTTGCTGCTACCTAGAGGACTGAAAATGAAGTAGATTGTAGAGAAAGCCGCTAAGTAGCTCTGGTCGTAGTTTCAGTTTGATTTATTGCAAAGTGTGACTTCCGTGGACAAAAGAATTTTTCTAGTACCAAAAGTAAACATTTCGTTCATTGATGTATGTTTTCTAACACAAAACCAGATTGCATTTGTTAATATCTTTCAAGTACGATGTGTTCCATATCATCTGGTGAGTAATAACATATTTTAATTTCCATGATTTATTTGACTCTCTAGTTTTGGGAGCCATATTTGTTTAAACGTGCACCCGCTTGTACCTTTGAACACAAAACATCTTGTACCATGCAACATGTTCCAACTTACACGATACTATCGGTTTTTGTTTTTCTTTTATTTTAAGGTCATGTCACGAAGTAAGTCTGGAGTTAAGAGGCCCCCAATTGATACGGATGTCTTGAAGAAAGCTGTTGAAGCAGTTATTGCTTCTCCAGGAAATAAAATCTCAATCAAAGAAGCCTGCTGTGGTTTATGATTGCAAATACATTGTAAATATGATTGTCAGTTCTTACAGCTATATTCCCACCTATATTCCATGTGTTCCAACTTACAAGAGGATATGTTCCAAGGTACATGATCCTGTTGTACCTTTGAACACATTACATATCTCTTCATTTTATTTTTTCCATCCTTAACAGATCTGTAAAACAGGAAAGTACATACAGGAAGTTGTAAAGGAATCTTCAGTAATTATTTCAAGCATTTTTTCATTTAAAAAATTTCATTTCCCAAAATTAAAAAAAAAATAAAATGTGAAAAGTGTTTAAAGGTACAACAGTCTCCCCTACGACAGTCACTGATCAATGGTGGCAGAAAACAAGGGGAGATAGAAGAAATCGACGTAGCCTACAGCCACTTCGTCCGCTATAAATTTCATAGAACTGCTTGAAATCTAAATTTAGCTCTCTTTTGTGTTGAGTCTCGTACTGGCTGAGCAGAACCGAAGTGTGTTTTGCGAATTTATCTACATCATGCAAACCCTTATTAAGACATCTGGAAGGTAGGGAAGTCTATTTCGACAACGGAATTGCGGAGTATCCTCCGAACAAAAGTTCTCAGTATTTGCGTGACGAAAATATAAAGATTACGAATTGAAAAAGTTTAAGAGGACACTTTGCAATCTGACGAGATGCTTCATTTCCTGTACATGCGATGCGAAATTGTGCTGTTTTAGAGAGAAGCGGAGGCGGAGAACAGCAGACGACTACAACGGATCCAACAGGTGTGTCACCGCTACAACCTGGGGCTGTACAAGCACTCCGCGGAGCCGCCTAAGATGAAGCATCCGCCCACGCCTCAGTACAGCGTCTTCTACATTGACAGGTAGGATGAAGCGTGACGCAGGAGGTTCGTTCCAACAAGCGGTTCATGGATCAGTTCAAGTACGGTTCCTGTACCATCTTATGCGCATGCGCTAGTTGAGCATCTGCTATGGGATTGAAACTGGACTGGACGCTGTTGGAACGCTTTCGCGGATCGTTATGTACTAAATACAGAGATGCTATAACTGTGATCATCTTTGCTAAGAACGGGATGCTTATTATTATCGATTCGCAGCTAATTCTAATTGCAGAAAATATAATTTCGATCATTTTCTATAAAAATGATGACAAAAAATATGCAAGGCAAGAATTCCGCTAATTCAATGTCGTGTACTGGGGGACTTTCATCTAAAAATAGTTCTTTATAATTATTAATGTATGTACGTTATTTATTATACTTTTAATCAAAGCTGCATGTTGAAATTGTAATTAACTGTTTCAATACTCAAATAATTTCCATTCCCTTTTTTTTTTTTTTTTTGGCGAAAATTTATATTAAATCTCTAATTTTATTATTCGTCTGCACCAGGCTCCGCCAAGTCGACTCAAGATCGCGAGAGGGCGTACAGGCCTGCTCAGGGCTTCCACTGCGGGCAGTACACTTTTGCACGCTGCAATCTATCAGTGGTGGAACCTATCGAGGTCGCTTGAGGGCAGCGGGCACTGCATTTCGCACCAGGAATATTTATGTGCAAAAAACATGAACCTTAGCAATGTAATGGATGTCGTTGTGCGAACAATTAATTTCATAAGGTCTAAAGGACTTAATCACATGGAGTTCAGGGCACTACTTGATGAAATTAACAGTGAGTATGGGGATTTACTCTACCATACCTAGGTAAGGTGGTTAAGTCGAGGAAAAGTTCTGGAACGTTTTCTCGCACATAGGAATGAAATTGCCTTATTTAGGCTGTACATGGGAAACCTGTTAGAAGCCTTGAAAGATATATAAGAATAATGCAACAATTGTGCGAAGACTTCGAACGTAAATATCAGGAAATAGATAACTTGAACAACAATTTAAGATATTTGCAACACCTTTTTCAGTGAGTAGTCTCGATATTCCTGCTGAACTACAATTAGAAATACTTGATTTACAAAATGATATTGAGCTAAAGGATAAGTATCAAAACAGAAAAAGTATTAACCATTTCTATATTTTTTTTTCACGAGAAAGGTTTCCTAAACTGCACAATCTCGTTGCAAGAACGTTGTGCATGTTCGGGACAACCTACGTATGCGAAACACTATTTCCTTTAACGAAGTTTACAAAGTCACGTCACAGAAGCCAATTAAGTGATGAACACTGAAAGCATGTTTGCGATTGGATGATACTAAAACAATAGCTCCATGAATTGAAAAGCTGCTTACTTACAGAAAAATGCAAAAATCGCCGCGGATCTCTGATGTATAAGAAAAAGTACTATTATTAGAGATTTGAATAACAACGTTTGTACTGTTGTTTTATTTTGTTAATTGAACTGTATAGCAATGAGAAGAAGACAAACAGTGAAGAGTTTTATTTGGTAGTATGTTAATCTCTATAAAAGTGAATATTTTGTTTTGTTTCATTGTTGTGCAAACATGCAAAAAATTATTTCGTATATAGTTAGTTAACTGTACCAAATTGTGTAGAGTACCGTTTTCAGTATAGTGCAATTAACAGTAAAAGTGTGCTTCAATTAAAAGCTGAAATTAATTTACATTCTTATCACAAATTTGGTTCTCATACAAGTTGTTAGCTCCGCCACTGTCGAAGCAGCTACCCTTGCCCGCAGCCGTACGTCAGGGCTTGAGGGTTTGTACGTACGCACCAGAGAGTAGTCACTTGACGCTCCCTGGTCTGCACTGTCACTTTTCATATTAACCTCATTGATGTCAGCAGTCTATCATGTTTTTCTCCTGTATCCAGGAGACGTTTGTGAGCTTATGCGCATGCGCGTCTCTCGTATTCTTCCGTACGAGGTTCGTTCCAACAACAGTCAGGAACCGTCCGTAACCATCGTGAGCATGCGCAGTACAGAAAAAGCGTTCCAACACAATCCGAACCAGTCCTGAACCGGAAACATGTACTGCAGTCGGGCATTCCAACAAGCTTTTGACACGGGTTCGGAACGGTCAAAAATAGTCCGTGGATTGAGGCATGTACGGAAGAGTACGCAAGACGCGCATGCGCATAAGCTCACCAACGTCTCCTGGATACTGAAGACAGACATGATCGACTGTTCACATCATTGAGGTTAAAGATGAAAAGTGACAGTGCAGACGAATAATAAAACTAGAGATTTAATTTAAATTTTCGCCAAAAAGAAAGGGAATGCGAATTATTTGGGTATTGAAACAGTTAATTACAATTTCAACATGCAGCTTTGATTAAAAGTATAATAAATAACGTACATACATTAATAATTAAAAAAAGAACTATTTTTAGATGAGAGTCCTTCAGTACACGACGTTGAATTATCGGAATTCTTTCCTTCCATATTTTTGTCATATTTTCATAGAAAATGATCGAAATTCTATTTTCTGCAATTAGAATTAGCTGCGAAATGATAATAATAAGCATCCCGTTCTTAGCAAAGATGATCACAGTTATAGCATCTCTGGATTTAGTACGTAACGATCCGCGAAAGCGTTCCAACAGCGTCCAGTCCAGTTTCAATCCCATAGCAGATGCTCAACTAGCGCATGCACATAAGATGGTACAGGAACCGTACATGAACTGATCCATGAACCGCTTGTTGGAACGAACCTCATGCCTCAATCCGTGGACTATTTCTGACCGTTCCGAACCGGTGTCAAAAGCTTGTTGGAACGCCCGACTGCAGTACATGTTTACGGTTCAGGACTGGTTCGGATTGTGTTGCAACGCTTTTTCTGTACTGCGCATGCTCACGATGGTTACGGACGGTTCCTGACTGTTGTTGGAACGAACCTAGGAAGGCAAGTTGTCCACACTCAGCCCGTTCGTGCAGAGTTTGATAGGACCAGTTCCTTCCCACGCTTATGAATAGGGACCGGATTTTTATGTAATATCAAGGTGTGAAATATGTACATGGGCTATTCCATATGAAAATCGATCAGTAAAAAATCTCGCATTTTTTAATACTCCAATTTTTTCCCCTATTTATACAAGGTGCTGAGGAGAGTGCATTTTCAAAAATATACTATCGAAAGTCAAACGGTTTTCATACTATTGAGCGACTAATTTAGCGTATTTTATAAAAACAAACCTCTTTCAGCGCTCAGAACTCTGGAACCGTTTACTGCAGAATATTGAACGGGAGCTCATTTTGAAGCTGACATTTAGTAGGTTATGATAAGAAGTAATACTTATTTTTATTGTATACAGAGAGACAGATAATCTGATTTTACTTACTTTAGGCTTTTTGCCCATTTGTAAAAATGTAAAAAAAATATTGAGAAAAAACCTTGCATTATTAAGAGGGATTCGGCATTGTTTGCTTAGTGGCTCGGCAATAAGTTTCGAGGGTATTAAATAGATTATTTTCACACGCCTAGACTTTAACGGCTCAGTACCCCAAGCACTGGCCGAGAGCTGAATATAAGTGAGCATTGGACGTCATTTTACTACTGTGTTTATGAAAACTTGTGATAAAGCTAGCCCAGCCATGACTGCTAGACGACACATCACGTGTTTGTCTCCTGGCCCTGCTTGTCTCGACTACCTACAGTCAGCTGGTTAGTTCACGCGCGTACTATTTATTTCTTTATTTGATATTTTCAATACTTTCTTATCAACGGTGCACTAGTAAAAAATATGTGTTTATTTGTACTTTCAATACGGAATCTAACCATATATTTTTAAAAAGTTTTTTCGTGGGCAAAGGCGTCTTAATGAAGAAAAATCTAAATTTCTCCATTTCCATAAAAAGTAAGAAAAACTGTTTACATGTCAATATAAACTTTAATTTCTCAGCATCAAAATAAACCATGATTTTGATCATTGGGTGAAAGGGTTTCGGAGCCACAACAGTTTAAAGTTGCTAATTTTATGAAAATACGATAAATTTAAATATTTTTCATTTAAACACTATGAAGTTCTGATGCCTCAAACTTTGCACAAAGCATTGTATCACAGTTGTCAACGGACAGAAAAAGTTTCATTGTATTTAAAAATTGCAAGGTCAATTTTCTCTATATTTCGGTCGATTTGAGTTGGAATAGCCCACATATTTATGTAAGAAAAATAACTGAATATGTACCTAAATATGTAAAATCATGAAAATATTTAATATTTCAGGTATAGGATAGGTAAGACTCTCCAGTTGTGATTTCATAGACCACCCGACTTTTTTACCGCACACTTGACACATTACTATTTTTCCACCTGTACTGAAAGCTTCGTCCATCGCAATCCATGATTTTATTTTTGTCGTTAGGGCTGAAGATGCAGGGGCCGTCACCCTAGGTGGCACAGGCAGTATAGCGTTGGCCTTCTGTGCCCGAGATTGCGGTTCGATCCCGGCCCAGGTCGTTGGCATTTAAGTGTGATTATTTTCAAGCTTTCGAGGCAATATGAACTAAAAATTCTGAAAACATTGTTTCAAGGAGCCTTTTTATTGACGTCAATATAAAATATATTTAAAAAAATATATTTTCAAAACTATTAGCCCTAATGGTACCAAATTTTGTACAGATGATGGTACTGTAGGCATGTTTATGTAGTTTAAAATTCATAAATTTTTTATGAAAATTAAGTATACCCTTAACATCTGTAGTCATATCGCGTGTGTAAGCTCTTAGGATATATCAGTAGGCTGTTTTTACTATTGTTGAGTTTATGTTTCTATTGTCGTGTGTTATAGATGGCTTGTATTCATTAAACTGATTTTAGATTTCGATTAATATTTATGACTAGCCGTACACGTGCGCTACGCTGCACATGTTAGAAATAAATATAAAGTCATATTACATAATTAAAATAGGACGTTTGATCCAGGGAACATTCGTGTTTGATAGAAGGATAAATCGTTTACCATGTTACTTAATTGAAATTGCATTTAAATAATTAAAATGCGATCATTTTGGTCCAGAGAGCACTCATTTCGTGCAATGACAATTCCTTTAACATGTTTCTTATTTGTTATTACATGCAACCATAGTTTAATGAAGATTGACATATCATTTAGTTTTAATGTGTACTATACTTTATATTACTTGCTATATGTTTCCATTGAATTATGGTAATAACTTAATTTTAATCATTGTTTTTTACGTCTTCAGTAAATGGCGCTTGGCCCACCATGGTTCTGAACCCTTCAAATAACTTAAATAGTGATACAGCATAAACAGTGATATGTAGGCTAATTATATTTCTTTCTTTCGAAAATGTAAGAGTTCACGATCTCCTATGTACCATTATCATGGAATGAATAAATGTTTATTCTCCCTACTCAAAATTTTTATATTTTGCACATAGGAGTTACTGCAGGAACAACAACGCTATAATCTGAGGCGGCGGTGAAAATGTAGTGTATTGTTATTTTAAAAGTCTTGTATATCCTTAAATATCAGTCCTATTAAAATTTTGCATAGAATAAAACTTATCGGAAATCATTTTTAAAGAAACTTTTTTTATGTAACATTTTTCACAAAAATCAATAATAAGCGAGATATTTCAATTTATTTAATTCAGGCCCCCTTATAACTCCCCTTTTAAATAAATTATTTTGAATGCCATATAGCCTAAAATCTAAGTTACAACGAACTTAATTTATGTTCCAATTTTCATCGAAATCCTTTCAGCCATTATCGCGTGAAAAGGTAACAAACATCCAGACAGACATACAAACAAAAATTTCAAAAAAGCGATTTTCGGTTTCAGGATGGTTAATTATACATGTTAACACAAATTATTTTTGGAAAATCGAAAATTACCAGGAACATTTTGGCTACAGATTTATTATTAGTATAGATATTGGTGACTGAGGTGGTGATCAATCATGGTATGTAAATTTCCAATCCGACATTTACCTTTGTGACTGAGGAAAATCATTAAAACCCCCAGTCAGATTGACGGGTACGGGATTTGAACCAGGGACCTCCTGAATGCGAGCCTCAAACGTTATCGTCTGAGCAAACTCGCTCGATCTATTCAACAATTATCATACAATTTCTTTTGTATTGCGTAGACTAAACTAACAATAAAATGGATCACCTAGTAACGACGAAGAAACATTTGGCTAAGAGAAGAGGCTCGGAATACATCTTATAGTGTATGTAGTGGTCAGCATTATGCCTCGATAGTTTTCACATTTTCAGTGGTCATGAATATGATAATCTTAAACGTAATAATTAATGCAGCTGATAGTACTTTTGAATAAAATTATCAGGCAAGAACATCCGTGTTTCAGAGAGCACAAATTGACTTGGTGCCCTATCTACAAAGCTGCCTCTTCCACGTGGATGTACAACATGTGTCTCCTAGCGGGGTACACGGAGGAATTCATGGAAGGCAAACACAAACAAATCAGCGAACTGGCGCGAGATGCGTTCCCTGAACTTGACCGAACTGAAGCAGAAGAGGTAGGTATAGTCTGGATTTTGTAACTATTCTTCTACGCAGTATCAAACTGGAGCAGTGGCGATTCCTCCATGAAGGATATGAGGATGATCCTACAGTTTAATTTCGTGCCTCTGAGGATAGAAAATATATGTTAACTCCTGCCAAAACATTTTAATTACAGATTTTAATTTTCAATGCGTCCCGACGTATTAATTTTCTTTAAGCTTCCACTTTCTGTCGTGAGTTGTCGCCACTGCACAGCTCAGAAATAATTTCCGAGGAATCATCGAAATATCTTACAGCAAACGGTATTTTTAACATTGAAGTTGTCCACACCTGTGGAATAACGGTCAGCGCGTCTGGCCGCGAAACCAGGTGGCCCGGGTTCGAATCCCGGTCGGGGCAAGTTACCTGGTTGAGGTTTTTCCCGGGGTTTTCTCTCAACCCAATACGAGCAAATGCTGGATAACTTTCGGTGCTGGATCCCGGACTTATTTCGCCGGCATTATCACCTTCATTTCATTCAGACGCTAAATAACCGAGATGTTGATACAGCATAGTAAAATAAAATCTACGTTCTTCAACATTGAAGTTAGTGGACAGGGGAGGGTGCGGAAGGCGGGGTATGGCTTGAGTTTAACCGTGTTTGAGGATATGACCGCGTATCCTAATACTACGACCTTTCTTTCTGGGTGATGGAGACCCTCTCAGAGACTACAATACGAATTTTCAAGCACCCTTATATTCTTCTTAATTGCAGTTCATTGGTCATTTTAAAAGAATAGAATAAACAAAATAATAAATAACTTAAAAAGATATAATATAAAAAATAAAATGAATAAAAAACAAAATTACATAAAAATAAATAAAATAAGCTATAATAAATACAAGAATTAACAGGACTTTCAGATGACAGGACAGCCGAAAGAATATCTGAAGTTGTATTTGATCATTTAGAAGAATTTAACTGTAGCAAGAAATTAATTGCGCAAACGTACGACGGAGCATCGGTAAATATCGGGCAGTACAATGGCTTAGGAGCCATCTTCGCAACTAAAAAGAGGAGGAGAATCTAACTTCATTACAAATAAATTACTTCTTCCAGAATGGTGAGTCAAAGACTAACATAGGCCTACTTGTATTGATTTTGCAAGCTCTATTATTATATTAGTATTATTATTATTATTAGTTTCTGTCTTAGTCATCAGTCGTCAATCTCATATCCTACATACAAAAAATATCACGAGTCGCCACTGATCTGGAGCACAGGAGGAATGGCTTCAGATTTATGATATTAGACTTCTGCGCAGTACAAGAGTCACGTCCCGAATTTTAAATAGTCTTATGCACAGTTAAAATACGAAGTAGGCCTACGGAAGATAAAGTTTGAAAATTGTATCCAGTCTTTTACGCAAAAACGGACTTAAGTTCAGTAGGTACAACTTGGTGGATGTATAATCCCGTCGCTCTAATTTCCGGCAGCCAATAGCGTTGCAGGTCGGCTACATTTAAACGTGTGCGTCTTGTGATTCGCTGATTCATTTATTAAGGCTCGATAAATACTTAATATAATCGCCCGCCATTTTAGCTCTTTAGTTGGCGTTCGCAGAAAGCACACGAAGACGTTATTTGCCGCTCAGTTATTTGCTGAATTACATTGCGTTTGATTTATTATCATAGGAGTTACGACATGATAATGTTTAACGGTGTTGCAAATAGATTCCTCGTATGGTAGCTCGGCAACGTAAGAACAAAAATGGCAAATGATACTACCTACCTAGACTTTATAGAGCCTTCACTTTCTAAGACGTAAGCAAAGAGGCGGAGTCACGCCGGAAATAACAGCGTCGCGACTTATAAGTAGAGCTTTGCGCAGTATTGAACTGAAGAAGAAAATATATAGCATAGAAGTTGGAACTAGATATCTGCCCAATTCTGTCGGCAATAATATCATGATCAGTTGTCGTAATACTATCAATTCAATTCTAAAAAAAATATATTCTTAAAATTGTTCAATAGCGAAAGTTATTTATCTATAAAATATTGTTAATAAATTTGGCACTTTGCACCTTTCTGCTGTTAAGTATCCAATTAACCTCCATCTTGTGCAATATGAATTTCCTGATTAAAAGAGAGGCAATTGTTGCAGGCAAAGGTGGTTCATTGCAATGCAAGTGATAAATGAGAAATCCACTTGCAAGTCACTTAGTGTAGCTATTGAGAACAATGTCTTAAATGTATGCAAGATTTTACAACCTATCTTAATTTTCAGGCATTCCACAATACTCTGAAGTTGCTGGTAGTTCGACATCCATTTGAACGCCTTCTCTCAGCATACAGGGATAAACTGGAGAACACTAACATTGGCTTCGAGCAAGGAACAGCTCACTTTTACCGAAAGTATGGAAGACGTATTGTTGCTAAATACAGACCCGGTGGAAACAAAACTCGCACCCAAGCTCTTCTTAAACCTGGACAATACCTGTGGGATCCCGATTTGCCGGAACCAGCTGGCATTGAGCCGACCTTCAAGGAATTTGTTAAGTATGAATTATTTTATTATAATTTTTTTTTTACAATTCTATTAAATTGGTCAGTGTATCCTAGTATTCACAGGCACTAAATTTTACATAGAAGCATAAAGGGGTAAAGGGGAAGAGAAGGCCTCATGGCCTTATTTCTACCAGGTTAAATAAATAAATACTAATAACTAGACATGTATAATAAAATTCAAGTTCCATAATAAGCAGTACCTAAACAAAAGAAATTTAAAAGCATAGTCAACAGGTTGCTGCTGCATCATATGCCATATATCAGTGATCGTCAGTACCCACTGAAATGGGTAACAGGTAAAAAGTGTATTGGAATATGCACCGTCGTGCAGAAGGGAGAGGAACAAAGCATACCCGCCAGCAGCCACAGATGCATGCTAGTGCGTCTCTTATCTGTGGGTAAGAGACGCTAGTCCGAGGGTGCACTGTGCTGATGACAGCTGTCATATATTGTACTCAGAAACTACAGCGTGATCATAATGCGTGCGTCCGCTTCATTTGTAATGCTCGATACTATGATCATATCTCACCTTCTTTCGAGAAGTTATCATGGCTTAGGTTACATGAGAGGAGAAATCTGCACTCACTTTCTCTCTTATATTGAATTATGCACACTTCATCCCCCTATTATTTATTCGCTTGTTTTCATAATCTCTCTCGCTATCATAATATTAATACTCGATCACAACGCGATAACACGCTAGAAATTACACTTCACACATCATCTTTGTATTCCTCATCTTTCACTGTTGCTACCTCTCGTCACTGGAACTCTCTGCTGCCTGAAGTCAAGGGCTGCCAAACATCGAAATCTTTCAAATCCAAGTTAGAAAATTATCTTATGACGAGTTGCCAAACTAACTTACTATTATGACAAGTGTTGCATTGCATGTTTCCACGTATTCACATTTTTTTTATGTTCTAGTGATATTTAACTTATTTTATATTTTTGATTTCATATTTTCCGATAATGGTATACCTATAATGTGATAAGTTGAGCTATACATAATCATAATTTTCCTTACTGTGTGTACCTAAAAATATTGTATTCATTGTATGATTTGTACTGCACTATTTCATTATTACTATTATTATTATTATTATTATTATTATTACTATTCTTATTTATTATTATTATTATTATTATTATTATTATTAGTATTATAATAAATAATTGTCTTATTTTTTTATACTTTGTATGTCTCATTTATTTTGACCTGCTGTTCACATTTTATTATGCTTTTTCCTTTCTTTCTGTATGTTATATATTATGTCTGATTTCTACTTACTTGTTGTTTACATTTTATTATTATTATCTTATTCAGTTTTGTGTATAAAATTGTAGTGTACTTTGTAAATTTGTAGTGTTTTTGTAACGCAGTTTTACTCCTGGTTGAGTGTTAGAGAAGGCCGTTTGGCCTTAACTCTGCCAGGTTAAATAAATCATTATTATTATTATTATTATTATTATTATTGTAGAGGAATCTATGTCTTTAGACCTTGCATGAAAGTACTAATATGTAATTGTGAAAGCATATAGATTGTTATTGCTATTAAGAATATGTACAAGAAACAAATTAAATATTTCCATCTTTACTTATCAATGTTTCTTTTTTATTTTTATTGTTATTTATTTATTCTTTCTTTAATTGCTTTGATGTGGATAAGATTGTTCTGTTTCAATGTTTTCCAAATTTATTATTATATTATTTATTATTTCATTATGCTCTAATTTTGCATCCCTATATTGCTTTCTTGTTTCAGGTTATTTAAATATTCCTTAATTATTTTGGTGGTTTTATATCTTAGATAATCTTTACTTTCATGTTCACTAATTTTTATTATGTTCTCAGTGTCAATTATTATACTATCATCTTCAAAAAGTGTTAAATTCATGTTACTGCACACATATCTATCAAAATTAAGTCTTCTTTCGAAAATGTAAGAGTTCACGATCTCCTATGTACCATTATCATGGAATGAATAAATGTTTATTCTCCCTACTCAAAATTTTTATATTTTGCACATAGGAGTTACTGCAGGAACAACAACGCTATAACCTGAGGCGGCGGTGAAAATGTATGTATTGTTATTTTAAAAGTCTTGTATATCCTTAAATATCAGTCCTATTAAAATTTTGCATAGAATAAAACTTATCGGAAATCATTTTTAAAGAAACTTTTTTATGTAAAATTTTTCACAAAAATCAATAATAAGCGAGATATTTCAATTTATTTAATTATATTATGAAGCAGAGAGTTCCATTTTTTCCATTGAGATTGTGTTATCAAATTTTGTTTGTTGAAGTCTAAGTACGTAGATTGAATAAATCTTTTCACAGAGTAATACGTAGATTTAGTAACAGTTTCATGAAAGTAAATGTAAACAAACTATAATACCATTAATAATTAAGTTCATAGTCCCATGTAGAGAAACATAACTTTGTTAGTATACATATGAAATGGCAAAAACGTGCATTTGAGAAGACGAAAATGCGATATTTGCATAAAATGTTAATAAAACCTATAAATTCCAACCGATAGTGCTAATTCTTTCAGAAAGTGTTAAATTCGTGTTTCTACACAGTTTTCTATCAAAAGTTACAGGGTTCGATGAAGAAAAACAAAAATACCGGTATTAATTCTACACTTCGCGATTTTAGAAAACATTCAAACTATAATAAAATCTATAAATTCCATCCAATTCTACTAATTCTTTCAGAATTGACTGTTCTATTGATAGTAGTTGTCTGTGTACTGTTTTCTTTTTCGTTCTTATGTGCAAGTAACGTTTTAAATGTCTTATTTAAAGTTTCATATTTTGTTTCGAAAATTTTGTTGATTTTCTCGTTGCAGGAAATATATATATCATCCCAATTTTTTCCAATAACTTTCATCGCTCTCAGATGTATATAACTTAATATAATTTGTTGTTAAGAGCATCTTTATTTCTTTATTGGAATTTGATTTCATTATGTAGCCATTTACTTTGGGTTTGATGTTTAGTTTTTATTTCTGCAAGATTTTTGTTTTTTGTTCATATAGTAGCTTATTGGATTGACTTTATTAGCTAACATTGTTTATTATACCAAATATTAGGCCGTGTCTCAAAGCTATATTTTCAGCTGAAGTGAACTAGATTGTTGACTAAACAGCCGGATGTGACGTCAGAAGTCATGATCCAAAGCTACATAGTGCATAGCAATCAAGTCCGTAGTAGCTAGTAAACGAAAATGCTTGCTTGATTGATGACTTGTTCACTAAACAAACATGGATACCTCATCAGCAATTGCGGTTATGAAATCTGAAAATGCTTTGGAAGTGAAATAATGTATATATAATGTAGAATAACGTTAACTTTGAACACTGGCATTTTTAGTATATTCTGTACAATGTTTTAAATATTATTGTAATATATTAAGTCCTCATCTTTCCCACATAATTCGTAATGAAACTGCATTAGGATACTGCCTTCTTAATTTAGTGCTGCACCGCGATGTCATGGTTTTTAGAAAAATAAACTATGAAGAAGGCCATGTTTCAAGCATACATGTCCAAAGCTCCCTAGTGTGTAGTTTACAAGTCACCTAGTTGCTAGTCACTAGTGTGTAGTATGGACTTGAGCTTTGAGACACGGCCTTAGCCTTGGTTTTATGCAGTTTAGTCTTTGTTAAGTAAAGACGGAAATATTTAAAAAGAAATTTGTTACAGAAATACTTATCTGAATAGCAAAATGACTTTGAAAAAAAAAATCTGCGATGAAGTTATGAAAATGGGTGGTGATGCGAAAAATCTCATTTCTCGTGCAATATGCCAATATCAGAATATTTAAGATTTAGTCCACTGTAGTCTATTCAGTTGTTTTTCACGAAAAATGAGGGGTATTTTGATCGGTGTTCATTATAGATGCCTGTTGCTAGTAGCCAGAGGTGGGGTGTAGTCAATATATACTGCAGGACTGTGTCTTCTGCAACTGGTACTGATGATTTTAATTTACTTCTTTTGTGGTTTGTGGATGGACAGTATAGAAGAGTGTGTTCCAGATCTTCATCATGATTATTACACCACAGACAAGTAGGATTATCAGAAATGTGAAATCAGTGTAGGTACAATTGAGTGACAATGTGACCTGTTCTGGCTCTTGTTAAAAATGTTTGAACATGTCTGGGCAAGTTTTTGTACATTTCCAGGTCATTTGGTTTCTTTTGTACAGACTGTAAAATTTTTCCTGTCAGAAGAGAGCAAATTGTTGATCCATAGGTTTGTAAAATGAGACTTTACTGAAGCAAAAGCAATGGATAGAGATATCACTTGAAGAGGTCTTGGTTGCACATTGACTAGGTATCCATTGAAATGTTATTTCCTTTTGGAGTTCTTTTAGTTTACTTAGTTGTTTCTGAATTGGAATAATTCTATGTGCGTATAGGTTTGGTACATATTTAATTATATTAAATATAGCCCCCTTGGAGTCGGTAAGTATACAAATAGATTTTTCAGAAATTTGAGTAACACACTGAAGAGCAGCATCAATAGCTAGCAATTCAGTGTCAAGACTGGAGGAGGATGAACATGGTATGAAATACCTTTCTTGATATTTTGGAATATAATACCCTGCTCCTGATGCCCCATTATTAGGATTTAGAGATCCATCTGTATAAATTTGAAGGTGATCCTTATATGTACTGCAGAGTAGTTCCATGGAATCTAACTTAATGTATGGAGGATCATTTTTTGGAATGATTTCCTCGAATTTGTATGCTATGTTCTGGATGAGCAATTTAAGTTATCTATTACTTTTGAAAAACCTTATATTACTACTATTACTTGTACTACAAAAATGGTAGAATTATCACCTAAGAAATGACAGTACTGTACCTCAACAACACCTTTTCCAAAACAGTCTTTATGCAAATTTCTCTTGACAAAGATATAACAGAGATCTCTAAAGTGAAATGCAGATGTTCTAGTCTAGCGATTTGGCTAATGATATGCCTACCAATTAAACAAAATAATACTTTTAATACATTTACAGGTACCTGATTGATGTGGATGTAGTTTTCTACTCAGATGACCACTGGATCCCCTACTACTTGTACTGCACCCCTTGTCTACTCAACTATGATATCATTGCGAAAGTGGAGACAATGTTGAGAGATCAAGTGTACGCAATAAGAGCTGCTGGTCTTCAAAGCATCATAAGACCAAGATGGAGACATAAAACTTACCACGAGCAAGGAAACGATACATCTAAACGATATTTCTCACAACTCACGAAAGAAGAAGTGAAAATGTTATATAATAAATATAAACTTGACTTTGAATTGTTTGATTACAAAGTTGATGATTACCTACAGTTTGCTACAGGAGAATGATGATGTCTGTGCAATCATGGATGTGGATGCAAATGTTACAAGGCGAGTGAAGAAAATAAAGACTTTATTATTTAAAAACTCTATGTTAAACATGAAATGTTTATTGAATATTGTTGAAGTTTTCCGAAAATATTAATTTTGTTATATAAAATTTTTATGGAACTAGTAAATGAAATTAATGAACTTCTGAAATATTACCACAAATTTTATTCACAGTTATTGAATACAATCTTTGTAATATGTCAGTGTCTTAAAAACTCTCTTGAAACCATTTTAGTTTCATGAAAGTAAATGTAAACAAACTAGAATACCATTCATAATTTTCTAATTTTAAGTTTTATAAAGAGATTGTAAAAGAATTGAATAGTTGAGAAACCCTCGGGAGAAATGCAACAAGATAATCAGCCCAAGAGGGATTCAAGTACATGTCTGAGAACAGGTCCAGCTCAGAAGATTAATTCTTTATCCCTGAGCTATGGCCAGAAGAATTGACTCTAACAGTTATACAGTATTTTGAATATGTACAAAATCTAGTCAATGCATTATAAGAAAATGCGTTACATAGCAGGGCAGTTAGACAGGCAGACAATGTGCCAAAAATAATGTATATACAGTGAAACCTCTCATTTACGGACATCGAAGGGACGTAACAATCTGTCTGCATCTGGGAGGTGTCCTTTATTGGGAGGGAGGCTCCCCAATCCAACAGTAAATTTATAATAATGCATTATTCATCCCTTCATGCTTTGAATTAAATGTATTACTGTAGTTTAATTCTAAATACAATATACTGCACTACTATAAATTCTTTGCAACTTTGAACTACAGTAGATAAAACTGAAAAAGGAAAATACTGTACTGTGCCATGCAATTTTATTCTAGGTCTACAGTTACGCAGTACTGTAATTTGTAGTTTTCAACTTAACCTTTACGTTCAAGTGCCATGTCTCTCGAAACAGAACAACTGATTGAAGTGAAGAGAATAATCCTACTAATCCTATCATGTGTCAAATGCAATTTCACGATCGCGGAAAACTTGGACCTTTCCGACAGGTTAAATTTTATGACTTTGTTTATCCTCCCGCTCCAGCTAACAAGGGGTATCTGGCTGGGCTAGTGGTAGCCTACGAGACCCTTATGTTATGTTTCATGTTAAGGAATTCCTGTACAGTTCTCAAAACTAGATTTTCCATTATTGTAACACATTAGGTCTTGAAATCCAAGTTCTGTCCGCAGTCAGGAGGTAAAGCAAACTTTAGGACTGTGAAACAGCTGTCCGTGCCCGTGTCTGAGAGTGTCCGTAAACGAGAGTTTAATTTATCATTATTTCTATATTACTTCAGTTGGGACTTAAAAATCTGTCCGTATATGAGGAGTGTCCGTATCTTGGAGGTATCCATTAGGAGAGGTTTCACTGTATAAATAAACAAATACATATTTGCAATACTGAAAATAAATCTCGAAATCGACATTTTGAGGAAAACAAAATACTTTCTCTGCATTTCACGTAACAAGAAAGTACTGGTAACATACAGGGTGATTCACGACTAATGACCTGTGTTTTAGGAATCAGCTCTCAGGGAATGAAGAAGATGGCAGAGCTAGCCATCGAAAGCTTGAAAGCAACTATCCAACTCACCTGACTGAGAACCCGAGAAGAGTATTCTAAATACTTTGTTTTACGAGTAAATGAAGCACGTATTTAACCTTCAAAATAAGTCAGAGATCGTATCTCTGTGACAACTAATACCAGAAATGTTCAGACTTAACTACAACAATGAACGCATATTTTAGGAATCTTAGTATTTCCTATTTACCAAATAATCAAGAGAGAGGTTAATAAAAATACCCGTGTTTCATATTTTCACTCACAGAACATGTAAATTTTATTTCAACGAAATCAGACATATAAAGGTCAAATTTATTTGACATGAATTGACTCAGATACATAGGATATCTAAAGAAATTTTGTTAACAAAGAACTAGTACACTAGAAATAAGAAAAAGCCTTCTGTCTGCTGGAAGGATATATTATAGAATTTTCTATAGGATAAAATAACCTCACAAGACTAATATTCAAGTTAATGATGACCATGGCAATGACTATGCTCAAACACTTCCAACAAACTCCAACTTTTCACAGTATTCATTATGAAATCTAATTTAGAATAGTCATGTCTAGGTTGCGGATGTTGATGAAAAGTCATCTTATTTTTCACATTAGGACGATGTCTATTAATATAGAAATCCTTTCTATGTTAATATCAACGTAAAAAAATTAATTCCTTATATTGTAATTTTTTACGTTTTCGAACTAATTTTTTTCGGCAATTTTGGTCATTTTTAACATTTTGAAGAACTTTTAGATCATTTTGAATGCATTTTACTTTCTTTACAAATAGGCACGTTAAATCTTTTTCTAAGCAAATAGATCAGTAGTAATTACCTACTGAATAAGTGAATAACAGTTTGGAACAAACTCTAAAGTCCATCCCTCATTCCACTGAAAGCTTCACCTCACAAAATGGAAGTAATATAAAATGCTTGACAACAGCTTAGTTTAAGTGAGGATTTTAACCGCAACTGTTCTTTTGTCGATACGAAGATGTCTTTAGAATTTATGTTTGGAAAAGGGGGGGGGGAACTTTCACCGTTTCCTCGATAACAGGACGTTCTGTCCCCAATATGTTTCGGAAGGGATGTACTGTAGTAGACAGTATTTTTAAAATAAAGATCGCAAGAATGCACGCTGCATCCACAATTTGTTCACACTCCCTCATCTGGAAGGTCCAGTAACAAAAGTGAAGAGTGGAAGGAGGAGGAGACAGAATGAAGGCACTGACATGGACTACCCCTTACTGAAACACATTGTAAATCCTCATTAAAATCTATAGTTTTCCCTTAAAACTTCATTTTGTTGCACACCCTTTTCCTTTGTCTTAGTCAAATTCTAGGAAGTTGCCTCCTCTCTCCGAGATTTTTAGGACATTCATTGAAACAAGGTGACTAATTTTTAAGAAGTTGTGGTGTGAGTACTATGTATAATATATTTAAATGTAATTTTCTTTTAATTTTATGTAATTTTTCCATTACTTTAAGGACATTTTATTAATCACTTTAAGTAGAATTTTAGATCATCAACATCCGCCCCTGGCATGTCTATTAAGGTACCAGGACAGAACAAAACAAAAAGGCATCAAATACAAAGGACACTAAAGTCACACGTGATATCAGTAATGACTAATGTCTTTTGTTTCATAATATAAAGTTAAACAAAAAATTTTATGATTAATATGAAACACTGTTACTGACTAGCAGAAACATTACAAAATAAAATCAAACTTGTAATTTTATGTTGGTCTAAAACCTGTGATTATACTGTTTATAACACAGTACAATAACACAGATTCCTTAGCGTAAAAACTGTAGTCTTCATATCAAAACTTCTGAGGTCTGACTAGTGTAATGTGTAGCTAGTCGGTAGAGGCCGGCAAACTATCGATCAGGCTTGCCCATGACTGTTTACGTCTGTGAGCAGGCTTACGCTTTGTATCGTTCGCCCACCTGCAACCTTCCCTCTCAAGCAGGCAGGCAGTGTGGTTGCACGTGATTTCCAAACAGTCCTATTAGTGACCCGAAAGGACTGTTGGGTTCTGCTGACCTGCAGCAGACTGCTGCTTTCAGATGCATGATAAATATGAACCAAGTCATTCAAACCTGACAAGAAGCCTATAGATATAGACAAACTACTGAAAACTTAATTTGTTGTCTTCTGAAACGTACCGTTAATAAAGACAAAGAAAACTATTTCTCGTCAACATAATATCCATTAAATGCCAACAGTTATTATAAATTACTTGCACTTTCCTTTTCATCGTAGTAATATAAATTTAATGCAAACCATTCAAACTTTCAGCTTCATAAATAAAAAGAAATCTGTCCCTCAGAAGTTAAATAGCAAATCAATATTCTGAAGAACGAAAAACTTTTATACATTTTACAGGTATTCATGAGGTTTGTAATTGTTGATAAGGAAAAAGTTAAAATGAAATATTTTTCTATAATAGTTGTTGATATTCATAATAATTGTTACCAATATCTTTTCAACATATTTCCTCCTCTCCTCTCCTCTCCTCTCCTCTCCTCTCCTCTCCTCTCCTCTCCTCTCCTCTCCTCTCCTCTCCTCTCCTCTCCTTTCCTCTCCTCTTCTCAACTAGTCACAAGTTACGAAATGTTACTATTTTGTTGAGTTAGATGCACTTTGCAGGAATATGAAATGTATAATATTGTCTTATTACTTTATGAATTCTGTAGCGCAATAAATCGTAAAACTGTGTTTCTTTAATCAAGAAATATCTACCATGTTGGACCATAAGATAAAGATTTTTTTGAAGTGACTAAATAGCCAACGAACTTAGGTATCAAACTAGTAGTTTCATCTTAATCAGCGCAGACTGGCTTCCGTGAATGCAAGTCACTCTACCTTATAATACGAGCAAACAGGCAGGCTTTCTTGGGTCCCGCCTGGACTGAACCTATAAAACCCGGGCTCAATGGGTTCAGGCTAAAAGTTAACTTGCTTTGTAGCGTCACCGGAACCCAAGCCTGACAGCAAGCAGGTACGGGCGTGAGTCTTGTCTGATTTGCCGGCCTCTACTAGTCAGCGATGTATACAATGGAGGGGGGAAAGGAACTGGCCACCCTACCCCATTAACTCCTGACCTAATTACCTCATAAGTGATATCTTCTTGGTATCAATTGTGAGGTTCATACATGTCTTCAGACAGTTGACTAAACAACATATCAAAACTTTTAAGTTCGAATAAGTGAAAACAAATGCCCGACTACCAATTTTTTTATTATGTGTATCTGATGAAAGGAGGAGTTTATGTGACAAACAACAAATTGAAGTTTAAAATAAAAGAATTAAAAAAAATCAATGTATGTTATATGACTATTTTGCCCCTTATCATACTTTAAAATCGATCATTTAACATCATCTTTACTTCTTGTAGGTATTTCAAAATGATTATATTTACTTATGTATTATTTATTTAATTGAATAGTAGTGTATATATTAATAGGAAGAAGATTGTGAAAAGAGATATGTATAATTATATAATACATACGGTATGAGAAATATCTCATGCTAAAGTATTGTCACAAATATGCCACAAAATACAAATAGGTACCATTACACCGTAATACATATAAATCTTTTGGGCTTAACTTATAGAAAACAAAAGATGAGTTTATAATTCTTAACTATACAAAACAATTTAAATATTTGGCAAGAAAAGAGAAGTAGCATTATATATATATATATTTTTTTTTTTACTAACTCTTAAGATATAAGTTAATGTGTGGTAACTTTATTTTACACTTCTCATACAAAATTTTATAATCACACTTAACAAAACCAATCCATATGGAGGACATTTACCATATGATGAACAGAACTATAAATGTCTTGCTTTGTTTCAGACTGTAAATCTGATTGAAACACATCAGTACTCTACTGTAGACTAAAGAAAGCACTGATTGAACAAATATTGTTAATGTAAAGGCATTTCTTTCTTAACACTGGAAGAAGAAGAAGGAAATATTTTATATTGATTGTAAAATCAAGGTGGTAAATTATTCACAAACTTACTGCTTGGTTGACTTTCAGTGCCTCCAGAGAGAGACAACCAAGATCTTTCTGAATTCTACTACTGTGGTAGACCTCAACGATTTGAGTGACTGATTAACAAACTTACAGAATACCAATAACTGTAACCTTCTCTCCTGAACATGGTATCACTAATGGCTTTAAATTTTAATTATCAATACATACATACAATTTTATGATTGAAACTTGTTATATAATGTCAAAAGATTCAAATAGTGTGTTCATCACTTTATATAACTGTTAGTTTAAAAACTTTACAAAATGTTTTATCATATTAAAATGACTTAGAACCACATTTTATATCATATTGTTTTTAAAGAGTTTTTATTTTTATTTATGATTGTGTATATAGGCCTATATATATTTTTTCTTGTTTTTCACCTATGCTCAATTTGTCAATTTATGTCTCTCCGCCTGAAGATATTTGTGGATATATAACCTTGTGATATGAAATAACAGAAAATTGTTTCTGTATTAATTGATACATTGTTGACTGAAATTATATAACAATTTATTATTATTATTATTATTATTATTATTATTATTATTATTATGCTGAGACGTAGATGGGAGGAAAATATTAAAATGGATTTGAAGGCAGTGGGATATGATGAGAGAGACTGGATTAATCTTGCACAGGATAGGGACCGATGGCGGGCTTATGTGAGGGTGGCAATGAACCTGCAGGTTTCTTAAAAGCCAATTGTAAGTAATTATTATTATTATTATTATTATTATTATTATTATTATTATTATTATTATTATATACTTCAACTTGTCTGAAATCTTAACCTCAATATGACTTTCAAATTTAGACTGAAACTAGCCAACAAGGTACCATAACTTAATATTTAACACATGAAACCGTTAAACTATATATAGTAGAACCTCAATTATCCGTGGTAATGAAGGGGTGGACTGAACGGTTAATCGAAAAAATCGGATAATCCGTACCAAAAATATTTTCATAAATTAAGCATATAATACTTGGTTTCATAATTTGAAATTTCTACCTACTGCAACTATTGGTGTCTTCTTACTACAAAGTATACAATGTTATGCTCGTTATAAATAATGAAAATAGTGAAATACAATAATACGTACTACTTTGTTTTATTCTATTACACTGCGCATATTTCTAATGCCAATCTTGTATTCTGATGCGTTATGAGCCACAGTTTTTCCTTTCCCAAACAACTCAACACGTTTTCTTTGGACATTTTGCACAGAATGACTAAATGATGCATAGGTTTGCAGTTGTGTGAAGGTTCTTGGGGTCAAGCTGATAGCGACTATTTTACAAGTTGTGAAAAAACCTTCTCCCAAAAGTGTTTCTACTGCCGGTAATGGTAGCATTCCTACTACATACTGTGTAATGGTAAACAATGATAATAACCTTCCGTAGAAAAAATGCGTGTTTACATATTGTACAATACTTAGTATTTTTCTGCAGCAAAAAAAAAAAATAGCGAGAGATACAGTCGGATAATCCACCAATCGGTTAATAGGGTGACGGATAATCGAGGTTCTACTGTATTACGAAATTATAAAGTAATAAGGAATTATATAAGTGCAAAAGTTAGAAAAATAAAGCAGAATTATCAGGAACCTGTGCTGGCAGACCGAAGAGAGATTTTTATGGATCTCAAAAACGAATATGGAAGATGATCAGACACCATCAGAAAGCATACAAAAATATAAGCATAAACTGAATTTTATTTTTGGATAAGACCTGTTATGCTAGTTAATGATATGGGTAAGCAAAATTTTGAAGAAAATAAACTAATTATATGATAGTATATCTGAATATAATTATTATCTGACAATAATTGAAGCTACAGAATGAAACATTATCCTATAAATTCATTACAGAGAACATTTCAAATTTTTATTGGAACAAAATAGATTAAATATGCAAAAAAAAAAAATCGTCTTTCAATTTAGTACAAAACAAGTTTTGCTCGAGACTTTCCATTAAAGATGCATAAACCTTGTTATAAGAACGGATTTGCTCAGAACTCCATGGAAGGTTCACGCAAATTTTGCATCATATTTTATAATGGAATAGGCGAGTTATGAATTTCGTAACAATTTTCGAGATCTCATAGAACTGTAAATAGGCAAGTTTTGACATAGAAACAAATTCCATATGGCAGTGAACATCATCAAATAATCCATGTTGAATCTTTCGTACACTACTTTTAACACTTGAATATAAATAATTGATTAAATGGCGATCTTACTCGTGTTAATTATGTAAGCATGTGCAGCTTACAGCTGTTTCGGTGCTACTTGACACCATCCTCAGAGCCTTCTGTGTCTCGGTGCCATCTCAACTTCGCTGCCTGTTGTGTGGGTGCGTTCGTGTGATGAAGAGTTGTGTCAGTTGCATACAGAGTTGTATACACACACACTAAAACACACCCTAATCAAACTCTCAACACACAGATCAATTTCAGAACACACACACTATCTGACACAACTCAGAGCTCTGAGGATGGTGTCAAGTAGCACCGAAACAGCTGTAAGCCGCACATGCTTACATAATTAACACGAGTAAGATCGCCATTTAATCAATTATTTATCATCAAGTATGCGCTACCGTAAATAATTTTATTTTTAAATGCTGGATAAGACGAATATTGCATCAAATAGCCTCCCATGTGTAAGGAACTTATATATAATTTGTAATTTCAATTAATTAGAGACAACAAAAATATACGTAGGACTAGTATCAGCTCATCAACACCTGCTTCAAATGTTAGGCTATATGTATAGCTCTCAAATTTTCACTCATTCACTTCGTAAGAAAGCAAAAAGTTACCAACTGAAACTTGCATAACGAATTGCACACAACTGGACAATCATAAAAATTAATTTTAATCATTATGAAAAATGAAGTTGCACTGAATCCCAAGGAAAAAAAAAAAGAGTAGCATTGCAGTATCTTACAGGGTGGCACACGAAATGTCATATCATTTAATTATCTCATTAAAATTTTAATATTGTAGTTTCGATGTTTCTATCTGCGCTACTGGATGCCGAAATTCATGGAAAATCCGATAGGTAGCATCAAAATTCAGATGTAACCATAGCTACGAGCACAAACATCAATTTGTGAAATGGCGGACAATGGGCGATTGACTGTTGAACACAAGGTGAAAGTTGTTCTGTTTTACGCCGAAACGAAGAGTGTTGTGAGGAATCAGAGAGATTTCGTACTCACTTTAATACAAGATGGATTCCTAGCAAGCAGACAATTTACAGATTGTCCCAAAAGTTTGAAACTAACGGTTGTGTTGGAAAAAAAAGAGGCCTACAGATAAGGCCTACTGTCATGTGAACGGTGTTGTGAATAAACAAAACGTTCGATTCTGAGCGAGGGAACCTCCTCGCATACTGCATGGAAAAGAAATGTTTGGAGCAAAAGTTTCTGTATGGGCTGCAATTTCGAGCCACAGAATCATCGGTCCAATTTTCTTCGATGAAACTGTCAACCAAGTGCGATACAAAACCATGTTGGAAAGCAGTTTTATCGCCCATCTCATGACAAAAGGTCTCACTATGGAAACACAGTGGTTCATGCAGGATGGAGCCCGTCCACACACTACAAACACCGTTCTGGATTACCTGCACGAGATGTTTGATCTTCATGTGATGTCACATCGGTTTCCTGAACAACATGGCTGCAGCAAAATGTGGCCGCCTTGCAGCCCGGACATTAATCCGTGCGATTTCTTTTTATGGGGATTTTTAAAAGAGAAAGTGTACCAAAGGAGGCCAGACAATGTGGTGCAGCTCAGAGCCCTTCTAGTGGAGTTGTGCCGTGCGCTATCTGAAGATTTGTGTCGAAAAGTGGTGACGAATGTAAGGGTTCGTTTGCAAGAGTTTGTTAGGCAAAATGGAGGTCACATGGAACATGTTTTGCATTAGAGATAAAATTCCAAATCCTAATTATTAATTCTGTATAATTTTGTAAGGCTTTAACCTTTTGAAGCGCAGTGGTTACAGTACATAACCACCTTTCAAATTTGAGTTTCCTGCCTACTTACAGAGTGATTTTTATTTCAAAACTACTGCACTGCGTTCACTGATCCCTAGTAACTGTAGAAGAATTTTATTTTCCCTATATTTGTGTTGCTCCACTAAGATGACTGATGTTGTTGTGTATAGTTGGGGTGTGGAAGACTCACTACGTGTTTTTATTTCAGTTGTATGCTAAAATATCACAGTTACGTAAGTTTCTCCTATTATTTGTCTCTCGGTCTTTTAGAACATATTTCAATAACAAGATTGTAATTTCTTCGACACATGTGGTGTCAATATAGAAATAATGTGGTGGTTTCAAAGGGTAACTACTATGCAAACAGTGTAGTTATGCTTACCATTTCCAACAAAATGTTCCATTTTCGTGTCAGCGTATTCATCATGGCTACAAGGAAGAGATGGTTGATGACAATCACAAAGTGTTTTTGGCAACTTTTTCACAAGTTTGAATCTGATGATCTCTCTAAGGCAGCAAAATATCTATGCATGTGGTACAGTTAGATGTATTGGTTTACCACACGACGAAAGAAGAGACCGCGACATGAAACGTAAGAGCGATAGCTGTACGTCATATGCTGGAGTGTCCTGGCTCAAGTGGAAGGATAGAAGGTCCATTCTTTTCCTTTCTAATTACCACGCAACACATGTGAAGTGGCACCTTGCCTTAATGAAACCAGAAACCGTTTCCTTTTGTAGCATTCGCAACAAGTCTGAAGACATTGTGTTCTGCAGTATTGCATAGTGATTTTACCATGAAACCACCCATTTTCTGTGTAAAAAATGGAAGTTTTTTAAATTTTTAAAATTCGAGGCACTTCTCTTAACCAAATAAAAGTTTAATTTCATTGCAAACACAATTTTGTATTTCCTTCCCAAATGCGTGCATCAAAGGGTTAATATAAATCAATACGTGTTATGTGTAAAATAAATGGTATGACATTTTGTGTGCCACCCTGTATTTTAATTATGCTCTCCACTACAGCATCGAAATTCAATGTGCATGAGAAATGACAAACAAATTTTGCCTGCAGCTCTCTACCATGGACAAAGTTCTTCCACACACACACTAAAATCTACGACGATCTACAGCTTTGCTTCCCTTGCAGAGGAAGCCAAGATAATGATTTGATCGTCCTCAGCTGGATTTAAACCTGCAAATCTTGGATGCACGGTAACCATTACATAACCGAGAATAACTCGAATAAACTTGAAACTGTTTAATCTGACTCACAACTTCATGTTTCAACACTTCTGACAGCGCAATATTAAAGAACTCTAATTTAAAATCTTGTAGAAGAAGTGTAAAACTACAGATTTATGACTAGGATATGGAACCACTTTCTTACAAAAGTCCTTACTCTTTAACATCACTCAATAACAATGAAACACCAAAAAGTTCAACTATTTCTTTGAATCTTGTACAATTCAGTCCAAGAATGTAACAAAGTTTTGATGATATATCACCTTAATATTTAGAACTAAAAAGTCTTGAATAAAATGGAGGCAATGACTAAAGAACAAGAGATCAAAGTAGAAGAACTTTTTGGTTAAATGAATAATGTGCAATTTCACAATTCTCTCAAAAGTGATCTGAAGACAAAAAATGTAGTATTCTTATAAAGTTTGAATCACTTAGGCTACTAAAACGCACACTAAATATGCTATTCTATTTTCTTTTATAGTCAAGTAAATTAGCAGCCTTATATATTTCAGACTTTGAGAATAAAGCTAGCATACAGACTGGACTAAATTAATAGTAGAAAAGTTTGTACTATTAAATGTTTCCTAATTATTTATTAAAGGCAACATTTCTCAGTGGAACTTCATTGATATTTACTATTAAGTAAAAAATATACTACATGTATAAACAACAGGCTTAAAAACAGAAATTTTAAGGTTATACAGACAAATGGACAAGAAAGAAAACAACATTTCTCACAGGACTCTATCTAAAATGCAATCTTTGAAATCTAGAAACTACATACTTGTCACTTATGCATTGGTAAGATGTCATGAAACTTGCTTTTCGTATGCATGGTACGACTTTCGAAATTAGAAGAGAATAGCACAATACTGGTAGGCCTACTTAATACTTAATTGTATGGCAAAAGGAAATATATTCAATTCAATATTGAAGTAGGAATTTCTTCTCATTAAAATAACTTCCACAACAGATGCAGAATCCACGCTGCCTGCTATCAGTTAGGGTGGGATAAAAAGGTACTTTACTCCTTTCCTAATATAGCTGTTAGGCCACCAACTTAGCTCAGTAAGCTAAGGCGCTTGCCTGTCGAACAAGGGCAGCGCTCGGGCACGGATTGGATTCCTGCTTGGGTTGATTACCTGGATGGGTTTTGTCAGAGGTTTTCCTTAACTGTTAGGCAAATGTCGGGTAATCTATGTCGAATCTTCAGCCTCATCTCGCTATCACCAATTCCATCGACGTTAAATAATCTCGTAGTTGATACAGCATCGTTAAATAACCAAATATATGTGTGTATATATATATATATATATATATATATATATATATATATATATATATATATATATATATAGAGCTGTTAAGAAGTTGTACCTCCCTATCTTCGAATTACCTTCAGAAATATAGTCCTTTCTAAAGGATTTCACCTACCGCAAAATAGAAGAAAATTTGGACATTAATAATAATACTAATAATAATAATAATAGGTAAAATCCAAGAATTAGTTGTTGCTTTTCCAGACCAATAGGAGATCGATGACGCAATATGACGTGAATATTTAAAAATATTAATTTCCCCCTCTCCCGACACCACCACTTTTCTTTGTCTCACCCTACACCACTCCACTACACTCCCTTCCTTGCATATTTCCCTCTACTTCTCTCTTTCTCCTTCTAACTACTTAATATTAATCTGGTATACATGACTTAGCTTTTGCAATTGTCTTACTATACATATATTAAATTGATTCACTACCTACTCCCTTTAGTATTCTATTAATCTTATTGAGGTAAGTTAAATTGCCACATTTTTATTAAAACAGTTTTTCGTAGATACTTGCAATGTCATGTCATACAGCCCTATAACCAGGGTGTAGTCGTAAATAAAAGTACCAGAGCACATCCTGAAAAAGATTATTATTATTATTATTATTATTATTATTATTATTATTATTTTGAAATAAACTGCGACAAGATGCTCTTCAAGAAACAGCATGTAAACTGTATTTATGACTGCGAATTTGGCAGGTTATCTATTATAATTTTATTATTGAATTACAGATGCCAAAAAAGGGAAATACTGAAGGAGGAGAATTCGATCTGGTGCTGTGGATTGAATTCGGCGTAGCTCAGTGGTCAGAGCGCTTGGTACGTAGAACCAAGGACCTGAGTTCGATCCCCAGTGCCGGAGCGAGTTTTTCTCCTCAAACATTAATTGTAAATTATTTAGTCTTGTTTATTTTTATAAAATGCAAAAGGGTTTCTTTTTTTCGATTATGAAGAGGAAAGACTTTATGCCAATAAGTTCCTTCTCTCAAAATATTCCGATACTTCTCCCAAAAACTCCATAGTGCAGTTCGTTGGTAGGTTCTGAAAATAACACATATAGACATCTGTATGTATGCATAATCTATTCTTTTGTAAGTATAAATTTCATATATCTAGTAATGTTCTTTGAATTAAATATTAATCTGAACATTAAATGTAAACAATCACATTGAATTATATTTAGGTACCGATATTTAATTTATTTTTATGTAAAAGAAAAAAATTCTGAAAAAATCATTGTAAAAACGAACAGTCTTGCCTGAAATAGTGAGTGATGGAAGTACTTTTCTAAGCCTTTTATTTCTGTAAGAGAAGACATAAAACATGTGTACGAAACTTAGTTTATTTCATGAAGAAAACTCATACTATGTGTTAAAATATAACTAGAGCAATCCAATATGTGTATCTGATGTTCTGCATAAAATTGTCCAAAAATTTTTGTGAAAATTTAAACAATTGGTAAATATTAATTACAATGCAAACATAACACATATTTTGTAAGGAATATGTTAAAAGAACAGAGTACCGTAATACCGGTAATTTACTTATTCTTTATCGGAACAATGTGTACACAATTAGGGTGCTATGCATAGACATTTCGCTAGCTTGCGCTACGAGCGTGCTAAACTAGCCCCGGCTATCAACTGATTACTTGTACAGGATTCATATCATATCGCTAATACTGGTTTATGAATAAGAGAAACGTTAGTTCACTGATCATCCACCAAAAGCCCACGCTAAGAATGTCTATGAATATGGCCCTTAAAGACAAAATATACTTTAACCAATTCTAGTAAATATATAAAAAAAATAAATGACCAAAAAGGATATACAGAATTTATGAAGTATGTGATTATTTGTAACAAGATACGAGGGTTGTAAGAATTTTTTTTTATTAACACAATTTTCACATTAAAATGCAACTTCTGTGCACTGGTAATTTCATCCAAAACTAATATAGTTTATGTTTATCTGGAACAAGCAGGGCTTAAAATATAAACCATAGAGTAAGTATGACAACATTCATATTTAGTTCTGGCCGATTAATTTACAAATAAATAGCAAATTACTCCTGTAACTAAGTCAAATTTGAGTTTTGTATGATTCAGTAAGAGTAGAATAATCGAGGCAAAATTTCAGTGAAGATTGTGAATTCCGAAAGATATGTTCATAACAAAATTATGTTTTCCAGTATAAAAAGAGAAATGAGAAGTGCCATTTCATAGAGGACAACACAATCACACACTCCAAATTTCTTAACGGAGGAGATTAGGATGATATGTGATTATTGTCAAGAACTGTAGTGCCTTTGATTGGAAGATTTACATCGAGATTCTACTGCACTTTAAGAAGCTAGGAGGTGCACTCCATACAGAGACTCCATATTATATCGAAATGCTATAATCATCCTGGATATCCTGGAGATGGTGAATCAATTAAGACAATTCATTGGCGTTTGCACAAGAGAAACAATGCTGTTTCGACATTTTTAACGTCTTGTCCAAATAACAGTCAAATATATGAGTTTTCAGGCTTTCATGGTGATTGTGATTGAAATTAGGCTTTTGGATAATCCACCGTGCTAAGTTCCAGGACTCCAAATGTTTAATTCCACTAACAGTCAAATGTATTCTTCAGCATCCTTACAACCATGTCTCCTGTGATTTATTTCCTCAAAACTGAAGAATCGTGGTCATAGTCAACATATTGAACGATTGCCATAAAGATTGTTCTAAAGGACCTGTGAACTTCCACCAAATGTTTTAAGACTGACACAAATGATGATACAAATACAATAAAACGAATGGCAGTTATTTTGTGGCATGATCAGCCTTCACATAACAGTTCTGATATTAAGGGCCCCATCAGATGGGATCACTTAGCAGCGTCACTAGTGGCATGTAAGTGGCACTGCGAACGTGCCTTAGTGGTGCTGCAAATGCAAGTTAGTGACATCAAAATTCTACAATGGAATGCGGGCAGACTTTCTCAATCCAAAATAACGGTACTTCTTAAACTTACTGCACATAACTAAAGTGTACAATACAATCAGTAATGAATAATTTTGAGAGAAAAATTGTTCCGGGACCGAGTATCGAACCCGAGACCTTTGGTTAAACGTACCAATGCTCTACCAACTGAGCTACCCGGGAACTGTACCTGACACCGATCCAACTTTTCCCTCTATATCCACAGACCTCAAAATGGGCTGACAACCATCAAGCAACCAACACTGAGTGCACACTAACTCCGTGTGACTTAAATTGTGGTTTTCTGTTAACGAACAGTGACGTGTATTATGCAACTCGAGCTTTCAGGTATAACTCCCTGTAAAGTTGTAGTTGATTTGAATAATTTTGAGGGAGATATACCTGAAAGCTCGATTTGCATAATACACGTCACTGTTCGTTAACAGAAAACCACAATGTAAGTCACATGGAGTTTGTGTGCACTCAATGTTGGTTGCTTGACGGTTGTCAGCCCACTTTGAGGTCTGTGGATATAGAGGGAAAAGTTGGATTGGTGTCGGGTACAGTTCCCGGGTAGCTCAGTTGGTAGAGCATTGGTACGTTTAACCAAAGGTCCCGGGTTCGATACCCGGCCCCAGAACAATTTTTCCCTCAAAATTATTCAAATCAACTTTACAGGGCGTTATACCTGAAAGCTCGATTTGCACATTCAGTAATGTTACTCAGATTTACATATGCCATTAAACAGAATGTAACAGATGAAGCAAAAAAACACGAATAAACTATACTAAGTAAAGATAAACCTGGATTTTTCGTAGTTTCTTTCGTATTTACCACAGAAATTCTTGTAATGAAGTTCCACTGCAATAACAGTTATATAATGCGAAAGAAGAAAATGTGAGCCGAACTTTGGTACAATAAAACCCTGTTTTAACATTCCCGTTTTTAAGGAATAACCTGTTAAGTCCCAGCCAAATTATCATAAGAATAATGTAATCAATTCCTGCTTTTAAGAGAAACAGTGTAAGGAAAATCCCACTTTTAAGGAATACTTTTCAAGTGGATTTTGTGATGATAAAGTCTGAAATATCGCATCGGCTTTCAGTAATCAATAGTACCAGCATATTCGATAGCACATCTCAATCGATAGTAATGCGACAGCATTATTCTTTATCGTTCTTTATGGTCTTGCTTCGTGTTACTTTCAGAGCAGTTTGCTTTGCTAGCTTTGTTCTCGCAAGTTGTGTGGATCCTGTTCCAAAGATTTTTTTCTCTTTGTTTATGCATTGTTACAATGGTGACTAAATGGAAGGAATCAACTATCAGACAGAAAGTGAAAAAAATAAGGGATGTCGCGGTTAATCCTCAAATAACCCTATCGCATATGGCAAAAAGGCATGGTTTGTCAACTACTTCATTATGAGGATGAAAGAAGAAATTTTTCAATGTAGAGTTTCAGTGTGGTTTAGGTTCAACCAAATGGAAAAACATTGATGCCTCACCATTTGAAGAGTTAGAAAATATTATAATGAAATGTATTGCAAATCATAATAATTGTAAGCCTAATTACATAATTTATTATAATATTTGGTATATAATACACATGTCATTACTAGTTATTTTAACCTTTCCTTCCCATTTTATGTAAATCCCGTTTTAAGGGGGAAAAAAAAGTAAATCCCTCATAGTTTCGTTAAAAAGGGGTTCTACTGTATATGGTTTCATGGTTTTCACAAATTTAACAAAGAAATAGGGTTCATGTAAACATTTGTCAGACTTCTTGAGTGTTTTGTATTTACGACCCTTAATATAACGAATTACTTAAGTCAAAAAGAGCACTTTTAAAACAGCTCAAACTCTGTGTAAAAGAAACAAGATTTACATGAAAATAAAACTGGATTTACAGTAATCATCATCATCATCATATCCTTCATGTATTAGACCCTACAGGATCTGTTACGGTCTCATGCCAGCACTTTCGTGGTCTTCCCAATTTCCTCTTTCCTCTTGGTACATAAGTAAGTTTAGGCCATTTAGTGTGATCCATCCTTTCGACATGTTTTTTCCACTGAAATCGATATTGTTGAACAAAATTAACTATAGGATCCATTTTTAGTTCCTGCAATATGTTCACATTTTTACGGTGTTCCAGCAAAGAGCATCCCGCTGTTCGTCTCATGAACCTCATTTCCACTGTCGTCAGCCTTTGCTCATCAGCTTTTCTGATTGTCCATGCCTCGCTACCGTAGGTGAGGACTGGTCGAGCTAGTGTTTTATATACCTTTAGCCTTGTATGTTTCTGAACATGGGAGGATTTGAAGACGGCCTGTGATTTTTATAAATTTAGATATTTTGTTTGACATATCTTCATCAGTGATGTAAGAGAGGTTATAACCTAAATAGTTAAATGATTAAAGTATTATTTATCATGATCTTACTTGGAATTGGGTTCTCTCCCGAAAATGCCATGACTTTTGTTTTCTCTTTTGAGATTTCCATATTGAAATCTGAGACGATTATTTGCAAATTATAAATGGCTCTTTGTAAAGCTTCCTCTGTTTTAGCGATAATAACCTGATCGTCGGCAAACATTAGTGTATTGAGAACTGTGTTTCGATTAATTTGAATTCCAGCATGATGACTTTGCCTCCAAATGTATTTAACTGTTCGAACACATATGAAGGAAATGCCATATAAACGCCTGTCCAGAAGGCTATTAAGGTAGCAGCCCTACCAATGGACTACTGTGCGACAGGCTTGTAACCTATCCACAGGAACTTTATATTACATTCAAGTCTCATATTTACAGTAATTCATAAAATAATTGGACTTATTTTGTGAAAAGGAACTAAAATAAATCTGGGTTTGCAATGAAAGACCTGCCCTTGGGTAGAAAACTGTGAATGAATGTAAATGCTTTCCAAATGAAGACAGGTTACAAGCAGTGCTGTCATGGAGGCCATTTGGGGTCATACATCATATGGGAACCTACAATTTTTTTTTAATTAATCGTATGGGGAAAAGAAAATTTTGTCTCACTGGAACCATATGGCTTATGGGTGCCTGAGTTTGGACGTGGAAATCTGTACAGATCTTAGATCATCTCTTGCTGTTCCTAATGTATTTTGTTTGATGTTCATAAACAAAAATTGTCCACCTCTGCAACACTGGAATCCAGAATTATATAAAATAATGGTTGAAAAACAAGAAGTGCTGCAAATAGACACTCCAAGATTCATCGAGACAAATGTGCACCTACAGTGTGGCTACATGGTGTATTCTTTAAATCAGACTTGTTGTACAATTAAAATGTAAAGCAAATCAATTTCTTTACTTCTTCTTTACTACTGAAAAAAATCATTAAATGACAGTCGAAGAGATAGAAAGAGGCGAGTAAAATATATTTCAAGGGAGAAAACAAGGGGTGGGGCATATGGCCAAGAAAAAAATTACCATGACAGCACTGGTTATAAGGTCCAATTCTTAACCATTTAGACTTATAAATCTTTTTGGGGCACTGATAAATTCTCTGTTGCATGCATAACACTAAGTAAGACCAATTCCGTCTGCAGAGACAAAGAATAAGAATAAAGTTGCGAAAAGAAAACACAATGAACACAAAGAAACAGCTCAAATGGTTTTGGTTTATTATATTTTGAAATGTTGCCAACATGACAGAAATGAATTCTAGATAAACATTTCTAACAAAGTTTCAGCAATTTTGTCATCTCCTAACTTTTTTTTTTAAACAATTTATTGATCGATCAGCGCATTTAGCGCTATACAGATCATTTCTAAAAAATATAAATACAATATATGACACTGAATTGAGGGCAGCCTAGATTGGACTCCTCAATGAACAAAAATAATTGTTAATAAATAATTATTTACATAGGTTGGTGTGATGATAAATTTTGATTATAATATGAGGTCCATTGGAAGTCGGCTCTTGATTCTGGTGGGAAATGTGGACTTCCTTCCGAGAGAGTAATGGATGGCGCCTGGTACATTTTCTAGGTTGTTATAGAACTTCTTAGCTTGTGAATGAATAAACAGTTTGATTGTGTCAATACCAGTTTCTCTGTGTAGTTGGCTGTTACGGACAAACCAAGGAGAATTGAGTGAAATTCGTAGGACTTTATTTTGAAATGACTGGATGTGTTTAATTTCACTTATTGCAGCTCCTCCCCAGACAGGGCAGGCATAAAGCAGTAGAGGTCGTAATAGAGATGTGTAAAGTAGCATGCAATTTTGTAGCTTTAGAGATGATTTCTTGTTGAGGAGCGGATATAATTTAGCGAGTCTTGAGTAGGCCAATTTAAGTTTGTTGTTGATGTGATTCCTAACTTTTGAACAACCCTACAAGTGATTGATAAATGGCGTGATTATCAGAATGATGATGACGTTTTTATAATGTTCATCCCCCATCCTGCAAGTAACATAACTGAAAATTCAAAAGGAAACAATGAATATGAAGCTGGCAAGCAATATTCTTGTATTGAGTTGGGTGCAGTCTATCAGATGAAAGCAGGGTTTTAACTGGTAAACGTAAGTAATCTCAGCAAAAGTTTAGAGTAAATCATCACACAGATCTACATTAATTTCTTTTATGTGTGAAATCGTGTCTTAAAGTTTGACTCACTTTCCTTCTTTCACTTTATATAATTTAAGATACTTATTCTTTAACAAAAGTTATATAGAAACTTTAACACAAAATTTGAAACTTACCTAAAGAACTGCAAACTGTTACATTTTATAGAGAAAAAAATATTACAACTAACTATGCCGCACACAAATAAAATCAACTCTCTTATGCAAATTTCACACAAAAGTCTTAAATGAACTATGTTAGACTATGTGACAAATTCAATTCGTGAGATATATTTGTAGCATGGTATAAAATAAAGTGCATCTAGTATTACTCAAACTGTACTGAATTCTTGATTTAAATTGTTGATGGTTACTCAAGATGTACCCTGTAACAACACAAGTCAATTTTACATGTCTGAGAGAGCTATTCAGGGGCTTGTGCCAAACATGTAAAATTGTGCCTTTCTTCTTTCATAAATAATTATAAATAATACAAGTTCAAACTATAACATAGAGTTATTATTACCAATACACACTTCATTACCCTGATGTATTTACTACATAACGAAATGCAATGAAAATTCATCAGTAATTTTATGAGCCTTAAAACTTGGTCGGTTATATTTTATCTATATCTATGAAGGACACACAGCTTTAATATTGCGTGAAGTCATAATAACAACTTAGAATCTCTAATTGGACGTGATATTTGTTCATTGCCAGTTATGTTCTGTGTTGAAACAGTAGGAGGTCCACCCAATAGCTTGGGAGTCCTACCATTTGTCTTTTTTACATATGCTTCGGATCTCTAAAGGTTCAAGGCATTAATTTAGGTCGGAGTCCTCGAAGGATGTAAGTAAACTCTTCAGAACAAGAAGTTTGGCATTCAAAGACAAGATATGTAATGTAATTTTTATTGGTTAATGTTGGTCATAGAGCTTTATCTTTTGATTAAGATCTACTGGGTGTTCAATTCAAAGTGTGTCATGGCTCGCTGTATGTCGTCATGAGGCTAGCCGATGAGCCTAGAGAATTAAATCTTCCTACACTTCCGCAGAGGCGTATTACCTATGTGCCAGGGAAGTTGCCTAGCAAGTATGGCGTTCATTCTGAAGAGTACTTACCGATACGTACGGTACCGTCTGTGGTGGCAGGAATGTGAACTGTTTGGAAACACGTACTGAGGTGAGTTTTTTTCTTACTGTCGGGATATGAGGAGAGGGTCAAGACGATTACTTATGTATTTGTTGACATTAACTTCGACGGTCAACATAGACACAGAGCATTTGATTTGTGTTGTGGAATGTTGCCATACGCAACCGATGATAACAAATACCCTGTGTAGGACTTGCCCACGCAAAACACAGTTCGAAAGAGGTTATGGTAGCACACAGACCGTACAGACCGCCATCTGTTGCTACGACGTTCAAGTTATACCGTACACATTCTCAAGTTCAGATTGAACGCCTTAATAGGCAACTTCTCTGACATAAAAGCTGAAACTCTCTTCAAATCGCTGACTCACAACAGTGATGTCATGACACACTTTGAAATGAACACTCAGTATAAGGTTATTCAAAAGTAAGTTCCCATTTTGAACCAGCTTATCTTCTATACATATCAGCAGTTTAGTTTCATAAATGTACCATCAAATACCTTACTATAATAATACCGGACAGCTAGCAGTTTTAGGTATGAACGACACTGATGCTGCTACCTAGGCGGCCGGTGTGGTGATACTTGCGAAACAAGCTGTGATCAACTGCAATGTATATTGTTACTGGGCTAGTTAATAGTTTTATGAATTAGTACTAGTGTTAAAATGGCAGGGTGTATTTATTGTTACAATTACAGCATTACAAATTCCTCCAAATCGTACTTTCGATTTCCGAGGGATCATAAAATGTGAGTCAACAACATTCTTTAGTAGGCTTAATTCCTTCGTCTTTGTGTTGATAGAAAAATACAAATTAGCTTTTTTATTTAGACCTAATAAATTAATAGAAATTAACATGTATTGGAAATTTTAAGGTTTTATCAAATTAAGTTTTATTGTTGTCCACATGGTTTTACCGATTATTACAAGCATCAGATTACTATCAATTTTAATCTTTACAGTTGTCAGCAATGCGTATATAAAGCATTATTGTAAATTCATTCTTAATGTCAGAATTGATTTCGTCTCACTAAACCAAAGAAAAAATATGTAACAATTAATTATGGAAAGTAATATGAAGTATGCAATATTTCTCATAATATGCAGCTTTGATATAAGAGAATAATGTTATTAAATACTATTCAACATTTCTTAAGTGTTTCATATATAATTCCACATTAGTAACTCACGTTTTAAACAATAGTCCGAATCCCACTATGTTAATATTTGTATATGTGGACGTAATTCCATCCCGCTCCGCTATATGTCAGGTCCGCGATATTTCGCACTCACGCCAATCCTGTTAGTATACAGCTGTCCGGTATTATTATAGTAAGGCATTAGGTACCATTACTGTTTAGAAGGTTTGAAGTTTTTTATCGATGCGTGTTTTGTTGCTATGGTAACTGTGTTACGCTTGTATAAACAATAATTGTTGTTCAGAATACAGACGGTAGTTGTAGAAGAGTAACTTTCAGAATTTTTACAATGGTTTTACTTTTACGAGTTCGAATTGGCCTCCTTTAGTGCTATTACGAATGCAATAGACAATATGCATATGCTTTGAGAAGATATCGAACGTTACATTGATTGAGAAACGGACAGATGAGGCACATTTCGAATTGAACGGATGTGTTAACACTCATAATTGCAGGATATGGGCAGAAGATAATCCGAACACAATTATATAGCAAAGATTACATGATATCAAAGTTACTGTCTGGTATGGTTTTACGTCACATTTCATAATAAGACCGTACTTCTATGAAGAAATTGGAAATGGACAAACAAAAACAGTGACGGTAACCGGGTAGCGATATTTTCAAATTTGCAAGACTTTGCAATACCAGTGTTATTGAATCATGAAGTTGAAAACACTATTGCGCAACACATTTGGTGATCGTGTAATTAGCAGGCATTTTCCGAACAGTTGGCCTTCTAGGTCACCAGACATAAATCCAGCTGGCTACTGGTTATTGGGTTATCTAAAAGAAAAGGTATTTCTTAGTAGACCTACTACACGTGTGGAATTGAAACAGTCAATATCGGATGTCATTGAAAACATCCCTAGGAATGTACTTACTAATGCCGTTTATAGCATAGAAGAAAGACTATTTCTTATTGAACAACACGGTGGTGGTCATATTTAATTTTTTCGTGCTTTAATAAAATCCCATTTCTTTACGAACAAATTGGTGTTTTTATTTTTGTGGAATCTAAAAACCTGACAAACTTATTACCATTTCAAAATGGGAATTTACTTTTGAATAATCTTATATATTAATATACTGTAAATTAACAAGTGTCCATATTTTAAAATCAAATTTCTAATATTTCGTTGATTTTTTAAATTAAAATTCACACATTTTTATTTTAAAGAAACTTCAGTCAAAAGTAAGTACAGTAAAACCACGATTATTCGAACTGATTGGGACCTGGGATAGTTCAACTCTACTTGAACTTGGAAAAAAAAGATTAGGCCTACACAGGAGTAAAAAATAAATAAAATGTTGGTCGAAGTCAATGTCTTTGTTTGTTTGATTCTTTTTCTGCTTAATCTCCTGCTTCATCTGACTTACACACTATGTGGATAAGGGAGAGAGATTCATTGGATACTACATTAAATATCTCATAAATGCGGGTCTCTGGCCATGGGATAGGCATGACACAAGACCACTGCTGAGACATCACGAGAAATCACAACACAGAGAACAAACACCCAATCTCGTGGACGGAAGATATATTTTTTCCATTGCCCATACCAAGAATCGAACCTCAAACCGTTGGATGGAAAGTGCACACATATATAGGTATCCAACAAGGAAAACTCAGTGCTTAGAAACCAGCGGGCATGACTGTCTCATGCAGATGACGTATGCTCCTGTTCCCAGCATGCTCTCACACCTACTGCAGGGGGGGGAGGGTAAGAGGGGTATAGCATGAGCGCCGCGAGGAGTCCGAACTGAGTTTTCCTTGTAGGATACCTATAGCTACAATGCCGGAAATCAATGTATGAAGTTCAATATTTGAAAAAGCAGTTAAAACATACAGAAGAACACAAAGAAAAACGACAATACTGTATTTAATTAAACAATACAAACAGCCTTTTCATTTCCTGTGCTTACTGGTATTGTATGTGGTATAGAATTATTCAAAAGTAAGTTACATTTTGAAACAGATATAACTTTTAAAAAAATTACGTATACACAAAATGGTAACACATAATCGAACAACGGGATTTGCTCATTTATCACACTCATTTGTTTTGGTTAACATGGTAACAGGTTTTGTTTATAATGTGTTAAAAGTAAATTTACTTCTATTGAATTTTTAAATCACTATCACTGACTGTTTTAAAATGGTTTTGACTTTACAAGGTCGAATGAGTCTTGTTCAATGTTGTTATGAATGTAAAAGAAGTTTAACAAACGACATACGAAAATTCAGAACAAAACATAATTTATCTAACACCTGGCCAGCGCGTTTCCCTGATATCAATCCAGGAGATTTTTTGCTGTGGGGTTATTTAAAAGACCGAGTTTTTTTTTAACTAATCCTACGACTACTGATAAACTAAAATATGCAATTTCGCAACAAATTGAAGATATTCCACCAGATCTATTAGTAAATGCTGTTCGCAACAATTGTTATTGAAGAACAAAATGGCGGACATATTCAACATTTAAACTGAATCCAATAAATCCCGTATCTTTATGAGTATAAGTGTGTTCTTGTTATGTGTACTCATATCTTAATTCTTAAAAAGGTTATGGCAACATCAAAAATGTAACTTACTTTTGAATAACCTTGTATATTTTGTAATACATTCGGATTATCGAGATTTTACTGTACTCCAGTTCAGATTAGATAATGGAAATACTATATCACAGCCTAATTAAAATAATTCCAACAAGGAAAGTAACTGGACAGAACTGATCCTGAAGTATAAGTTCTAGTGTGAATCTACTGCTCTCAAGATGGTACCAAATTTTTTTGTTCAGAACTATATAAAGAAAAGTACGGAAAACATAAATCTTTGTTTTTAACTCGCAATTAGAACAATAACAGACTCATGAAATGTGTCCAGAAATTTAACCCAATAAAAATGAACGAATTAGCATTTTCTTATCTTTCATAAAACGATTTAATTTAACCTAATGAATTTTCTGTACATCCCATTATGATTAACAGTATGAGAATATCATTCTTTGCATTTCAACTCTTCAAAAAACTGTGTTGCGTGAATATTTATAAAATTCCTAATTAAAAACTAAACTCAAACTTGTTCTCTTTCTTCCTCACTTAACAATGTCTCTTTTTCTGGTTGTTTTGCCTGATTAACAACTGGATTTTGGGAATATAACACAACAGCATAAGAAACTATTGAAATAGCTAGAATTGTATTAATATAAATAGGAATGCCAAATAGAAGCCAACACAAGATGGCAGTAAACATTAATTCAAGAGCACTTGCAAATGTTTTTAAAATAGAGTTCAAATTCTTGAGGAAGAAGCTGGTGATGATGCCGATAGCAGCGTTGTTGAACATTATAATGATGACCTTGAACTGGAATAAGGATGCAAGAGCCTCTTGAGTGAAAGCTCCGAAGAGATTGCCTTGACATAGTAGTATGCCAGCATTGCAAACAATGGAGTCCAAATACATGAACACATTCTGGACAAATATATTAACATCTGCCCCATCTCCTTTTAATAAGTATTCATTGTACACCCCAGCAAAACACGAACACAATGTCTGTAAGAAAAACATACCATATTATTTAAAATCTGGCATAAGGTAACCTGAAGTAATAAGTAATTCAACATTATGAGAAATTTCTCTCAAACCAGCTGTAAAAGAATTAAGATGAAGAAATGGTGATGGATAGGACACATTCGAAGGAAGGAAGGAAGGAAGGAAGGAAGAAAGATGAATCCACTGAAAAGCTTGCACTGAATTCAAACTCATGAGATATGAGGAAGTCTAAGCAAACTTGGAAAGAGACAGTCATAGAGGAGGTAGAGATATGTGGTAAAATAACGGAGGGGAGAGAAGGGAAGTCGAAGTTTGGCAGGCAATAGAGTCTCACAAACACCCCCTGCTTCTGATGAAATAAAGTGATATACAGGGTGTAAATGATATAAAATGCCAAAATTATAAAGACAGCACAGACCCAGAACAGAATTTGGGCCACCTGAATTTTGTTTCTGGGTCTGTACATATTGGTCTATGAACAAAATGTCTAATAAAATGCCAAAATTATAAAGGCAATACATATCGGTGTACTGAACAAAATGTCTAGTGAAATTTAATTATTTTCAATAATACACTCAGGGACAAAAAAGAAAAACCGGACACTTTAATATTTGCTGGTATTTTGCAAAACATTATCTTCTCATACAATATTATGGTAGCCATCTGTTGTTATGGAGACGTGTACACATTGTTGATTGTTTTTTTGTTTTATAAACAAGCCATTACAACCAAATATTCCAATTTTGCTTTCGGAGTCTCAGCTATAACAATTTTGTCTCAACCATTTTGTGCTTCATTATCATTATCATTCGTTATTTCTTTATTTTTACATTTTCTGAGTTTAAGTGGGGTTGTAACATTTGTCTTAAAACAAGATGCGACCTGAAGATGTGGCTCGAGCTGTATACCCTTTACGATGATGGACGCAGTGTATGTTACATTGCAAATGTTATGAATATGGCTAGAAGCACAACCCATGATGCCATAAAATGGTATAGAGAGACCCTAGAATATACCAGAAGACCAGGTTCGAGTCGTCCAAGAGCTACAAATCCAAATGAAGACAGGTATATGGTGTTGAGAGTTCTTAGAGAGCGCAACCTGCCAGCTACTAGTGTAGCCCAGCAATTTGTTAACATGCATGGACGCCCAATTTCGGCCAAAACAGTTAGAAGGAGGTTGAAAGCAAGTGGACTGATATCAAAGAGACCTGCAACTGGTCCCAGACTTCTCAGGATGCATCGAGTTGAACGACTGCGTTTTGCAAATGATAACAGGGATTGGAGAAATGGACAGTGGAGCTGTGTTCTGTTCACCGATGAGTCCCGTTTCAATCTGTGCTCACCTGATGGACGTGAAAGAATTTGGAGAAGGAGGGGAGAACGATTTTCACAGTGTTGCATTTCCGAAAATGTGCCGTATGGAGGTGGTGGAGTGATGGTTTGGGCAGAAGTGTGTACGGATGCTCGTACAGAGTTGGTTTTTGTTGAAAATGGAAGACTAACAGCTGATAGGTATATAAATAAATGTTTGGCTGATCATGTTGTGTCATTTGGCCAATTTGTAGGCGATAATTTTGTTTTAATGCATGATAATGCACGGCCGCATATTGTCCATGCGGTCGGAGATTATCTCCAAGAAGTGGGAATCCATGTTCCTCCATGGCCAGCAAGGAGTCCAGACATGAACCCAATTGAACACATGTCGGACATGCTGGGACAGCGTGTTAAGAATAGACGACCGAGACCAGAATCGTTACAAGAGTTGGGGCGAGCACTTGGCGAAGAATGGGAACTTATTCCTCAAGAAGACATAGCTAACCAAATTGAAAGCATGCCAAGACGTATGGATGCAGTTATTCAAGACAGAGGGGGTAATACCCGTTACTAAAAAGAGTTTTTAATGTTTAAGGCACCATAAAATGAAAAAACAGTTAGACCAAACGATGCCATAGTTATATGCCCTTTGTAATTTTTGTAAATTTTCTCATCAGAGATTTTTTTTTTTCAAATGTTGTCGTATAAGGTGCTAAATGAAGCATTATTTTGTTTAAGTGGGTTTTGTTTCATTTTGAAATAATTGGCAACAAAATACAAGCAAATATAGAAGTGTCCAGTTTTTTTGTCCCTGAGTGTATTATTTTTAATTTGTAAAATATCATGTTTTCAAGATTGATAGTAGTCCACAAAATAAATAATGACAGTCTACTCTCCTTTTCAAAAGAGTTAAGACTCTCAGAACATATTTTTTTCTTGGAAAAACTTGACAGTTACCAAAAAAAATTACTTTTTTCTTCAGTTATTTATGTTCTACCACCAATATTTTTTTTTGACAGTTTATATTGCTTACATGCTGTATACTACTATTATTTCTGTGCTTTCTAATGCCTTCAAATATGAGCAACTAAGGTTTTTCTGGAATTATGGTAACCTGGCAGAGTGACAAGTTAAGGCTCATTCACAATGAAAATTAAACATAATGAGAGAAATAATTTAACGTTACGGTAAAATCAAGAAGTCATACTATCATTCACGATGGGAAATAATAATTTGTAGAAACAAAAGCCACCCTAAATAAGGGTTCGATAGATCGGCCTACTAAACAATTCATAAAGAATAATAAGTAAACAAAACAATTTTGTGACACTTGGAAAGAAAAAGAAAAAACATTAAGATAAGAAAACGTAGGAAATCATTTACAATAAAAATTTTGTTGAGTACAAATGATTACTAATTATAGCTAAGGATGATTTTAACACGTGAGATCCTATGGCATCAATCGTTGCATCAGAAATTTTATATTGTTTAAGTTGATTTAAAGTTTCACGTGGGATCGTGCCATGGGCACCGAACATGAGCCCAACATAACAGCAAACATACTTGGTAACCATGGAAACATAACAACGACGCCATTTCCTCATATTCTGTCGTATACTTCAGCGCTCCACGATCATGTTCTGTTTGCAAATCACGTAAGCATAAGCATGAAAGTTTGGAGTTTGCAAACTTTCATGTTAACATCTTATGGCAATGTTTATGTCAATGCTTATGTGAATCATTGTGAATGATCCCATTTGGTAGCCTGGGCGCAAACTTCTGAGTGTTTATGTTACGGTTATGTTTAATTTGCATTGTGAATAGTTTCCAAAATGAATGGATGGTGTCTGACAAAGTATGGATTGACATGGACTGACAGAAGATGCAGCAAAGGGAACATCATGCAAAAAAATTGTCACTGCAACAACAACAACAACAATAATAATAATAATAATAATGATAATAATAATTGCAGTAATAATAATAATAATAATAATAATAATAATAATAATAATAATAATATCCACACAGCCATCTCTCTCTGAGATATATATAACCTAAGGAATTATCGCAATGTGTTTGTTTTTAGAGATCGCAGAGCACTGTTGAGAGTTAATTGGCAGTGTCATTTGCAACTGAAAATGAAACTACTAGTGAATAACAAAATGGAAGGTTTGAGAATATTTTTGATGTGAACCGTCTATGTTCAACGTACATGATATAAAAACTAACATTCTGACACACAAGGTTTACTCTCACATCACTCGTGATACCATGGAAACAGAAATGTTCAGATGAACTTTGAGCCTCATGGTTTTCCACAGGAACCATAAAATGCCGCGTGCTAGCTTGCGCTCTACAGGCTTGCTCTCGCCTGCATTCTTCGGATCAAGTGTGATGCGAGCACACTGTATAACATCAGATTTCATACTGAAGACGAAATCCCAGTGAGTCCAAGTGAAATTCGTGCTGGACAATAAAGGTGTTTGGAGCAGGCTTTCACGGAATACATGCTCTTCCAACTGGTATTTTACGATGAAAGAGTAATGGAACAGAGAAAATTTCTCTCCGGCACCAGGATTTGAACCCGGGTTTTCAGCTCTACGTGCTGATGCTTTATCCACTAAGCCACACTGGATACCCATCCCGGTGTTGGACAGAATCGTTTCAGTTTAAGTTCCAACTCTTGGGTTCCCTCTAGTGGCCGCCCTCTGCACTACGTCATAGTCCACACATGTGCTGAGGTGCACTCGTTATGAGTGACTAGTTGGCCGGGATCCGACAGAATAAGCGCCGTCTTAAATCACGAAGTGATTTACGCATATCATATATATTATTTTCATGTACCGAAGTACATATGATATTTCCATGCAGGTATTCTGCGTCATCATACGATGAAAGAGTAATGGAACAGAGAAAAATTCTCTCCGGAACTGGGATTTGAACCCGGGTTTTCAGCTCTACGTGCTGATGCTTTATCTACTAAGCCACACCGGATACCCGGAGAGAATTTTTCTCTGTTCCATTACTCTTTCATCGTATGATGACGCAGAATATCTGCATGGAAATATCATATGTACTTCGGTACATGAAAATAATATACATTATATGCGTAAATCACTTCATGATTTAAGACGGCGCTTATTCCGTCAGATCCTGGCCAACTAGTCACTCATAACGAGTGCACCTCAGCACATGTGTGGACTTCAGTCCTACGTTCATAGACATCTATGACGTAGTGCAGAGGGCGGCCATTAGAGGGAACCCAAGAGTTGGAACTTAAACTGAGACGATTCTGTCCGACACCGGGATGGGTATCCAGTGTAGAGCTGAAAACCCGGGTTCAAATCCCGGTGCTGGAGAGAATTTTTCTCTGTTCCATTACTCTTTCATCGTATGATGACGCAGAATATCTGCATGGAAATATCATATGTACTTCGGTACATGAAAATAATATATACTGGTATTTTACTAACTTCTCCATTAATCATCATAAACATCTCCTGACTTCAGGTATAAAATTGCATTCTATGCAATTTTCCAACAGTTTCACGTGGTTCAAAGTGTGTTAAATGGCAACACAGTCATTCCACTACAGAAATATAGTCAGCTTTAACCTACAAGTATATGGAAAATTAAACTGTTAACATACTAAATTATAATTATTATGAAGTATTGAGGAACATACCTGTACAAATATGAATAACAAGTTCACACTGAGATTAAAGCCACTATTTGTTTTTAATGTGGGTACTGTGGCTGAAGTCTTTGTGGTTTCTGCAGTTGTGAAGTCTATTTGTTTGATCATACACCCAGCAGTTAGAAGTATTAAAGATAACCACTGCTTGGAACTTAACTTCTTTTTAAAAAGAATCTGTAAGAGATACAAATTACTTGATATTTTCTACAAAACAATGTCTAATACTATTAAATTAGAAGAACATTGTATATACTGTATATTAAAATCTACTTTACCTCGCACTTTACATTTTTCTTCTATAAACACTCACAATTTCTAGTCTTTAGTACTTTTACAAAAACTTCTTAGTTCTCTGGACATTGGTTTCCATTGCTGTTCATTTGGCAACTGAGTAATTGGTTCTTCTAGATTGGTCTCAGGTTAAATTATATTAATTTTCAATTTGTAAACTCCATATATGTATGGTAATGGAAAACGATACACAGAAAATTGTGAATTAGTGAGATTCTGAATCAAAATGGTGTAACTCTTGTTTCTTAACAACAGTTACTGTGATGACAAATGTTATGTGAGTTTGTGCATAGTGCATCTATAGTAGGTGAAAAGCAGCAGAAGTCTTGATCCTATCTGTGTGTCGCTCATCCACACAAATTAAATTATTTCATTCTCAACTGAGATATTTTTATAGAGATTAGTTTGTAGTTTTAGAACATTATGAATCTATACTAATAATAAATCTGTAGCCGAAATTTTTCTGGCAATTTTCGATTTTCCAAAAATAATTGGTCCTAACATATATAATTAACCGCCCTGAAACTGAAAATAGTTTTTTTGAAATTTTTGTTAGTATGTCTGTCTGTCTGTCTGGATGTTTGTTACATTTTCACGCGATAATGGCTGAACCGATTTATATGAAAATTGGAATATAAATTAAGTTCGTTGTAACTTAGAATTTTGGCTATATGGCATTCAAAATATTTTATTTAAAAGGGAGGTTATAAGGGGGCCTGAATTAAATAAATCGAAATATCTCCCTTATTATTAATTTTCATGAAAAATGTTACATAACAAACGTTTCTTTACAAATAATTTCTGGTAAGTTTTATTCTATGCAAAATTTTGATAGGACTGATATTTAATGAGATAAATGAGTTTCAAAATTACAATAACAACGCCATCTAAGGCGGTGTAATGAATTAAAAAACAAATGACTTCGTCTATAAGGGGCCTTGGACAACAACAATCGAAAGCTATGAAAGATAGCCTACAGAGAATGTTTCTGTGTTTGTATGAAGTAATATCGGAAGCTAAATTAACCGATTTGTATAATTAATTACTAATTCACCATTGGAAAGTGTAGTTTCTCTAGATGGACATAAAGCTATAATGTTATTACAGTAACTTCTGAGTGAATCGAGGACAGGTAAGATTAAAATAGCTTCTTATGCACAGAACATTTGATAGGCTATTCTGTACATTTGTTTCCTGTATTTCCTAAAATAATTTTTATGACCAAATGAGTGGTCTCTGGATCAAAATAATCGCATTTTAATTTTTTTAATAAATTTAAATTACGTAACATAATAAACGTTTTATCCTTCTATCAAACACGAATGTTCCCTGGATCAAATGTCCTATTTTAATTATGTAATTACTTTATATTTATTTATTTTATATTGCACCGGAGAGCACGGGTATGGCTAGTTAATTAATAAAAGTCTGGTTAATAACTGTAAATTACTTATACAGTTACGGAAAAATGATGTATTTTAATTAACAATTGTCATGAAAATTGTACAGATACCCATGACATGAGCATAATCTATCCATAGCAGTTTGCTATCATAGGACTAGCCAGAGATAGTGGATTGAGAGAGTACTTATTTTAATTTTACTCATACATCATAGCTCTGTTAACTAAAGGAGAACCTTACAGGACTTTTATCCAACAAGCTTCATCCTTAACACTTATCGTCTAATAAGATATTTCGTCCAACAAACTTCGTCCATAGCACATACCTTCCAGGAAGACATATTGTCCGAGACATTTCTAGTTGCCTAGTAACGGTATTATTCCATTATTTCTACTTTGTTGAATGCGGTGCCTAGTAACGTTACTCTTTCATACTATGTACAAAATTTCAGTTCATTTTAATGGCAGAAATTATCTACACGAGTAAAGAAGAGCCAATGCTTCTGTTACATTCATCTTGTTACCACTTGCATTCACCCGTTGGTGTGAAAATTTCTTGAGGTATTAAATGATCAACAGTACATGAATGAACAAATAATTGTCCAACTTCATACAGGTGCGTCCACCTCGTAATACGAAGTACATTCAAAAACAGGAGTGCATTGAAGAAATGGTATGCAATTCTTAAGATAGTAGCACATGCCATTAACATGTTAAATGGCGTTTGGATTAGCAGTATAATTATGTGATAAGCAGGCTTCGAGACTTTTGACCCGGTACAATAAGTTTACTGTGCATGCACTATAGATTGTTGACTCGCTGCAGGTAGATAGAGATGTGTTGAGGTAACAACGTTGCTATTTAGAATAGAGTACGGGAGTATGGGGAAACACACATATATGTACATTCTGAAAGTAAATATACATTACACAAAGACAATGTCAAAAGAATGTGAAAAGCATTTATTCTCCTGTCTTTTATAAGCATTTGTGTTTAATTATACACAGTGTTAATGGTGGAAATAAACATGTAGAATTTTAATTTTTTCACTTATCCTATTGGTCGTCTTTAGGAAGTGCAGTTACAGTACCGAATTGCAATGTACCTACTATAAGATACATTCTCAGTGTCTCAAACGTAAATCTTTTTCAATTATTTACCAAAGTTTGTACTGTAGAAAGCTGCGCTCTACGTCACATGACGTTATAGGAGCAAAACGAAAAAACCTAACATCATTGCAGTCTCTAAGAGACAGTCCTTTATTCTCGGGTGACTATGTCCACTAATTTGCTGTTTATGTTACACAATGTTCCATATCCGTTATTTTTACATAAAATTGATTTCCACTTCTGTTTTACACATTCAGTAACCGGTGTACTTGATGTCTCATTAATTCTCTGCATCATTTTCTAAATTAATTTGAGGGCTTCCGGCATCCGTTGCTCTGACTTTTCTAACCGTGTAATAGTTTCAGACACAGTTTGAAAATAGGTTTGTATGAAAACCAAATTATTCGTCAGAACCTTCAAATCCAGAGCGTTTTCCTTTGCGTATTTGTTGGCATTCATTCTACAGTACCCCCACCCACTGTATGCTTTACCACTATACTCAGTACGCAGTTATGCAGATTTCCCACTGAACTGCTCTATTGGGTCCGAAGTCTCGAAGCCTGGTGATAAGTGTACAGTTTGTGCATCTTATATTTCCAATAAATTCGTGATGCATGGGCATACTTAAACTGAAAGACAGCATGAACAAGAGTTCACTAACAATACTGGCTCTACACTTGTTGAAGTTTCACTGGCCAATTTTTTTTGCGGGATATACATGCGTCATTTTTTTAACCCCTGTGGTGGCTGAGTGGTTAGACCTTCGGTCTGTCACACAGACGACCCGATTTCGAATCTCGGTCAGGTCTGGGATCTTTCATCGAAAAATCCATAGTGACACGTGTGGTGGACAAAGTCGCAGTTGGGGTTTTTCTCGGGGTTCTCCCGTTTTTCCCCATATTAGGCTTCTACATAATTTCGTCGCCATTTCTCCATTTCGTCATCATTCCATAGCATTCTTGTCGGCTAGTGACACATGGAGGGGGCTGGCCTAGGGACGATGGGGGTTGCCTGCTTGACACCTGGGTACACCGCAAACCTTAGTGTAGTCAGCCGGTGTGGGTTTAGGAATGCACCTAGGTAGAGGGTTAGAGCAATAGACCTTAACAGGTCGCAGTGCTGGGCAATAGTATCCCCCTCCCATAAATTCCATTCCATTGCATTCCAATTCCACATGCGTCATTTAATGATACTTGATAGACATACTCTTTGAATGTAGAAAATCTATTGACAAGTCTATTATTATGAATTTACCTCACAGATGGTCAGACAAACATACAAACCATTTTTTTTTTACTTCGGAATATGTATGATAGGAACTTTCTTGTGTTAAATATTATTAACGTACCTTATTAACATGTTTCGACCTATTTTCGGTCATCTTCGGAACTGGTCGTTGTTGGTCTTGGCGCCTTTTGTTTCCTGTGTGGGTGCGTTCGTAGTGTAGAGTCAAAGAGTGTATGTGTTTTGAAATTGAGTTGTGTGTTGAGAATATCGTTGAGGTGTGTTTTCGTGTGTCTGTATATTTCATATTGTTCTAGTGTGTTGAGTTTCTGGCTTTTTGGTTGGATGTGTAGTATTTCCATGTCTGTGTTGATGTTTCTGTAGGTGTGGTTGGCATTTGTGATGTGTTCTGCATATGTGGAGGTGTTTTGTAATTTTGCTATGGCTGTGATGTGTTCTTTGTAACGTGTTTGAAATGATCTGCCTGTCTGTCCTATGTAGAAGTTGTTGCAAGTGTTACATTTGAGTTTGTATACGCCTGTGTGGTTGTATTTGTTTGTTTGTGTTGTTTGTGTGTTGAGATGTTTTTGTAGAGTGTTATTTGTTCTGTATGCGATGTTGTAGTTTAATTTCTTGAATGAGGTTGCAATTTTGTGTGTGTTTTTATTTTCGTATGTTAGTGTGATGTATTTTTTGTGTTCTTGTGTTTGTGTTGTATTCTTCTGTTTTTTGTGGTTTTGTTTTGTCTTTCGTATTATGTTGTCTATTATGTTAGGGTTGTATCTGTTTTCTTGTGCTACGTATTTGATTGTGTTTAGCTCTTCTTTGTAATCCTGTTGGTTCATTGGTATGTTGAGTAGTCTGTGTACCATTGTTCGGAATGCAGCTTGTTTGTGTTGTGTGGGGTGGTTGGATGTGTTGTGTATGTGTGTTGTTGTGGGTTTTCTGTATACTTTGAATGTGTGTGTTGTCTACTTTTGTTATTGTGATATCTAGAAAATTTATGGATTTGTTGTTTTCAATTTCTAATGTGTAGTGTAGCTTTGGGTGTATTTTGTTAATGTGCTGATGTAGGTTTTGGATCTGTCTTTTGTTTCCTTTATATAGTATTAGTATGTCATCTACGTATCTGTGCCAATATATGATGTTGTCTGCGTGTTTGCTGTTGTCTTTGTTTAGTATGTATGTCTGTTCTATGTGGTGTAAGAATATTTCTGCTAGTATGCAGGGATATTATTACAGGGGTACTATGAACGTGTATTTACGTTAAATTTCCGAATGATCATAAAAGTGTAATGACAAAGTAGTGCATAATTAAGAAAGAAGGTGAAGAACTGGAAATGAACTTCATTAAACATAATGATGGACAACTCACTTGGAATACAATACCAGTTACTACCACCCTGAACTGGAGGAGTAGGTAGTAAGTTGTTGGGTCAAATGCTGACAAGTTGACAAATGCCAGGTTGTTGTATAGACAGTATAAGAAAGCAGGAACAAAATACAGCATCATAACTGTAAACACAGAAAAACAGTACCATAAGCTTCAAAACTTTCATCTAATTATAGAACAAACCACAATATTGTTATCACTGTACATTTCAGGACTTAATAAGTCAATAATTCTATAAACTGGCAGCAAAGTAGGCTACAGTTCACAGTGGTTGCCTTCATAAGAGACACGTGAGTATTATTTTTTTTACAATCTCCTTGGTTAGTACCAATCGCAATTTATGTGGTAACAATATGTAGGGTTGCTATACATCCCAGAAAACTGGGATTGTCACAGTTTCGAGGGTTGGAAAAAAGTGTCCTGGCCGGTTTGATAAAAATCTCGGATTTACAGAATATAATATATATTTTATAATAATATTATATTATTTCCGCTACGAAATGTATTTCAAATTTCCACCTCAGCCTCCATATTAAAATTCGATTGTTATTAATCGATTGAAAACTTCACTATAATCGCTTTGGTTTAAATTTATCGATTAGTGTTGGCAAGCTATCGAATGCGCTTCTTTATATTAAAATAGCTTGGCTAAATGTTCAGCAGGTTGCAGGTAGCAGGGAAAAATCGTAAGAATCTCATTGTTTAGCTGTTTTAACAGTGGCTCTTGTCATCCATTACTATTACTTAATACTGTGACTATGCCACCAAAATGTAAAAATAAATTTAAAGACGAGTATTCGGCATAATGTTAATGTAGAGAGGGTATTCTCGTTAATGAATGCTCACTGGACTGAAGAAAGGAGCAGATTAAGTTTGGCATCAATAAGGGAAATTCTTGATATTCAATACAATATGTCAAACATTAGTTGTAGTGAATTTTATGTTGTTGTTTACTAATGCCAGGCGTTTGACAAAGTCATTTGATCTCTTGCACTCCAATATTTTTCAAAGATATTATCATGGTCAGCCACTGAAGCACAGATTTTGAGGTGTTCTGAATCCATTTCTTGGTTTGAGTTGCACAATGGGCAGTTAGAGGACTGATATATTCCAATTCTATGCAGGTGTTTGGCCAAACAGTCATGGCCTGTTGCCAATCGAAATGCAGCTACAGACGATTTTCGGGAATTAACTGTGGATTATGATGCAGAGAGTTCCATTTTTTCCCTTGAGATTGTATTATCAAATTTTGTTTGTTGAAGTCTAAGTATGTAGATTCAATAAATCTTTTCACAGAGTAATATGTAGATTTAGTAACAGGTCTGTAGTGAATTTGATGAACTGATTACAAGTAGCAAAATGTCGAAGTATCTAGATTCTGTAAAATCTTCTGAAAAGTATGTTTGGTATAAGAAAATCTAATGCTCATAAAGTTAAATTACTGGTATGTGAAATTCTTAACACAGTGCCAAAAATCAAAATACATAACCTGGGGAAGATTATTTCAAACGTGGATGTGCATAACTTAACTCGTCAAAAAACTTTGCAAAACTTTGTCGTTAGTATTGACAACAAAGTCTACGAAATATATTGACAATACCATGCATATAGCAAAGTGCAATTAAGTGGAGACACAGTTGGGTACTGAATGTTTACTTGTAATCTGATCTTTCTTAGAGAGAAATAAGAACTTTTTCATAAACCAAAATGATAACAAAATCTGATTCACGTTGCTAGTTCAGTTTAGCATACTAAACAACAGATACAAATTCTGATGCGTACAAATGGAATTAAAATATTTAAATGATGCTGAGATCATAATCTGAATGCAAATAGCCTAATTCACAACTTCACTGAGTTCTGCACTACTTATGTAATTAGGAAAAACATTTCACATTCATACTTTGACTGGTTCAAATGTGTTACAGTGTCAACCATTTTCAAGTATCAGGTCTTTATGAATTCTCTTAAATTCGAGCACAGGGTCCACGCCTGTGGAGTAATGGTTAGCGCGTCTGGCCGCGAAACCAGGTGGCCCAGGTTCGATTCCCGGTAGGGGCAAGTTACCTGGTTGAGGTTTTTCCTGGGGTTTTCCCTCAACCCAATATGAGCAAATGCTGGGTAACTTTCGGTGTTGGACCCCGAACTCATGTCACCGGCATTATCACCATCATCTCATTCAGATGCTAAATAACCTAAGATGTTGATAAAGTGTCGTAAAATAACCTACTAAAAAAATATCGAGCACAGGTAAACTACAGTAGTTTCCACTATAACGAATGCAAATGAATAACCGACCATTCATTATAACTTACAACGGAACTTCATTAAACCGATATTGAGGTTGAAATATATTAAAATTAATGCATCTGATTACGAGAATAAAAGAAGAAACTTACCTTAATAATATTCAAAGTTATGTTCCTTTAACTGTGTAACTTTAAGAAATTCAACTCACATTAGTAATTTTTTATGAGAATGCAATAAGGCATAAGTAGTACGTAAAAACATATGAATTGAATATTGCATAAACACGAGTCCAATTTTTATCGAAATTAAATGTTGTACAGTATTCGTATGTAGTAGATGCATGTCTTGATGCATAAATAACATGAGTCTTTGTATTTCAAATGGGTAAGCTTGTACATTCATTTTCATGTTGCATAAGCAACATCAGTCCTGGACTCATGTTGTTTATGCAACAGATGGGAGATGGCAGCAGCATACACCAATGTCAATTCTGATGCTACTGTTTCATAAGCAAGGGTTGAAGACATTGAAGTAGTTGGCTTCAGAAGTTAATAAATATCATTTTGGAATATGTATGATAAGACTTTCTTGTGTTAAATTCTAATGTATCTTGTTTAAATGTTTCGACCTATTTATGGGTCATCCTCAGAACTGGTCGTTGTTGGTCTTGGCGCCTCTTGTTCTGTTTCCTGTAAGGGTGCGTTCGTGTGGTATAGTGTAGAGTCAAAGAGTGTGTGTGTTTTGAAATTGAGTTGTGTGTTGAAAATTTCGTTGGGGTGTGTTTTTGTGTGTCTGTATATTTCATATTGTTCTAGTGTGTTTAGTTTCTGGCTTTTTGGTTGGATGTGTAGTATTTCCATGTCTGTGTTGATGTCTCTGTGGGTGTGGTTAGCATTTGTGATGTGTTCTGCATACTAGAACACACACTACTACACACTAGAACAATATGAAATATACAGACACACGAAAATACACCCCAACGAAATTCTCAACACACAACTCAATTTCAAAACACACACACTCTTTGACTCTACACTATACCACACGAACGCACCCTCACAGGAAACAGAACAAGAGGCGCCAAGACCAACAACGACCAGTTCTGAGGATGACCCATAAATAGGTCGAAACATGTAAACACAGTACGTTAGAATTTAACACAAGAAAGTCTTATCATACATATTCCGAAGTGATACAGTGTTAAAAGTTGTGTAATCAAGATGTATAATATTATTTTCTTTAAATAAATTATGTATTCTTTCAAATCTTGTCTAACATCGCGCTCTCACTGGCAACGCAACGGGCTCTGCTGTACAGCCAGCCATTTCTCTGTGCACCTCATCCCAACCTCACGATGAGTTTTGTCTTGTCTTTTATCTTGTTGCATTGGTTTCTGGTGCATGTGTGCTTGCTCTCTGTATGCAACCATTCGGTTTATGTTAGTCTAGTACAGGCCTGCAGAACTCGCAAAGTAGGGGAACTATGACGTCAGCCTCACTCCACTTCTATTGGGGATGATCGACTTCCGCCCCGAGAATGAATGTTGATGCAGCCAAGTGTAACTAGAACGCCGTGACCGCACAGGTAGAAAAGGTGGGTGGGGTAAAAGAGGGGAGGAAAGCAGTCGCTCTCAAGAGCTACAGTTCTGCAGGCCTGGTCTAGTAAGTGCTAAGCAGGTGCGCTTTTGGCAGTGATTTCTAATTCCAAGAGTACTGGTATGCAAAAATAGAAGTGAATAGTGTTTCACGGTTGATGTGAAAATGTAAAGTGAAGCATAAGTGTCATATAATTACTTAAAATAAGTGCATAGTAAAAAAAATCCCGAAAAAGTCGTTTGATTGCTGATCTTTCAGAGAAAAAAGCAAAATTGTAACTGTGGAGAAGTCTATGCCAGAGCTCACGGACTTGAAATTCAAACATAAGAAAACGGGGACGGGATAATTTCGAAATTTTAATATAAATCAATATGAAATAGTACATTATGCAACGAGCCTATAATGATAGTAATTAAGAAGCGAGTATGGATGTTTATGAAACGAGCGCGAGTTTCATAATTTTCATACGAGCTTCTTAATTACCATTATAGGCGAGTTTCATAAGACTTTTTATGCTCGACCATATTTCTAACTTGACATTATTCAGATACATTTTATTTGTATCTGACAAGATCGGAAGTGACCTTGTTCTAGGTCGTGAATTGTGAGATGTGCGCAGACGCGAAAGTATTGATTTTTTCCGAGGAACAATAATGTCATTGACCTTGTGTAATCCCGTTAAACTTGGTATAACCTTGATTATTGAATTCGACATTGAAAAACGAGATGACAAATTGAATTTATTTGAATATTATTTACAATTAACGCTAATTATTATAGTAACAGAACATAACCTTCTGCGACAGTATTGGATTTCCAGCCTCCGTGACTTTTCGCTAATTCTCTTTCCATTGCATATCCGAGAATAATCAATACTTGCGGTTTTATAACGGTACAAAGCTGACTTGTTATTGGCTGAACACCTGTAAGCTGAGTTGTCATTGGCTGAACACCTGTACTTTAATGAGTAGGTGTACTTTAATGAGGTCCATTAAAGGACTGCTACCAGGTGTATAATTACTACATTTCGGCATGGTCGAGCATAAAAAATTATTTGTGGTAAATACCCTCATGAACTAGCTACACAACTCAAATGTAAACAGCTTCACACAGCATTCTCTAAACTGTATGAGTTGACACCTAGCACATTAGCATTGGTCAAAAAATCACTTCTGTTCTTAAACGAATGAAATCACTTGAACAATCGACTCAAGGGTAAGAAAGATTGAACAGCTAGCCTTATGTCAATAGAGAAGAAGTTACAGGAACTTAAAAATTCTCCAACATTTTAAACTGACGTTATCAATGAGTTTACGAAGCAAAAGGAGAGAATGGAGTTTTTCTTCAAGTAAACAAGATATTGTCGGCTTAGAGTGTAAACTTGCTAACCGCCAAACAGAAAATTTTACAAGGGAAGCAAAAAACTAAGTTTAAATTAACTCTGAAACTTTAGGATCAAATCCGAAGTACAGGTGGCATTTGTACCTTTATTTTAGATTTGGTCCTAAAGTTTCAGAGTTAATTTAAAACTCATTTTTTGCTTCCCTTGTAAATTTTTTTTTTTTACGGTTAGCAGGTTTACACTCTAAGCCGATGATATGATTTCTTAAAAATTTTGTGTAATGTCTGTATTAGTTTCGTGCTCATTGTCAAAATCTGCTAGAATGGCATAATAAGCTTCTGAAGCTGGATTATAAAATATAGCCTTGTAGTAGTGACATTAAGTTATCTCTAAAAGGAGAGCCTACACTAAGACAGCAGACACATATGCCACTGGTTAGTAGGTTTGTAGATTTGGTCATAGGTCACAGCTTTAGATAAAAAAAAAAAAAAGGAAGCTGACATGAGTATAACTGAATCTATTCAACATAAAGAATAGAAACATAGGACCAAGAATGATATGCATACATTTAATACAGAGAGAGAGTTCACTGAGGTACGGAGGTATCAGATATCCTTTGGCTAGACGAGAAAACGAATTCTCCTGAAGCTGAAAACAGATCAACAGGTCTAAACCCACAAAAAAGACTATAATGCATTCATAAACACAATGAATGCTGACTTTTTTGTTATGGGTTTGGCTTCTTTATGTTCGTTTCATGAACATCTACTTACAGTTTTCAATCTTAAACCAGATATTCTAAAAATTAGGAAAACCAAAATAGTGCTTACCACGAGTATGTGTCTGTATCTCTTTTATTAAAGATGAAGCAGGATAACTGTAAACAAAAGAAATAATTATAAACAAGATAAATAGTACGCAAATATGAAAGAAAACATATGTATCAGTATTATTATAGTAGAACTTGGTTATAATATCATTCACTTGGAAAAATTGTGTTGCTATTAATGAAAATCTGTTCCTGGACAGCTTTACCAAACCATTTTTACCAATCTGATAGTTCCAGTTATGCATTATCCCAATGACCATTTCTCCCAAAACATTTGTACCAAGGACAATTTTCCCAATCTAATATTCCCACTGTTAAATGATCCCAATGGCCATTTCTCTCAAAACATTTGTACCAAGGACAATTTTCCCAATCTAATATTCCCACTGTTAAATGATCCCAATGGCCATTTCTCTCAAAACATTTGTACCAAGGACAATTTTCCCAATCTAATATTCCCACTGTTAAATGATCCCAATGACCATTTCTCTCAAAACATTTGTACCAAGGACAATTTTCCCATATTTCCACTGTTAAATGATCCCAATGACCATTTCTCTCAAAACATTTGTAACAAGGACAATTTTCCCAATCTAATATTCCCACTGTTAAATGATCCAATGACCATTTCTCTCAAAACATTTGTACCAAGGACAATTTTCCCAATCTTATATTCCCACTGCTAAATGATCCCAATGACCATTTCTCTCAAAACATTTGTACCAAGGACAATTTTCCCAATCTAATATTCCCACTGTTAAATGATCCCAATGACCATTTCTCTCAAAACATTTGTACCAAGGACACTTTTCCCAATCTAATATTCCCACTGTTAAATTATCCCAATAACCATTTCTCTCAAAACATTTGTACCAAGGACAATTTCCCCAATCTAATATTCCCACTGTTAAATGATCCCAATGACCATTTCTCTCAAAACATTTGTACCAAGGACACTTTTCCCAATCTAATATTCCCACTGTTAAATGATCCCAATGACCATTTCTCTCAAAACATTTGTACCAAGGACACTTTTCCCAATCTAATATTCCCACTGTTAAATGATCCCAATGACCATTTCTCTCAAACATTTGTACCAAGGACAATTTTCCCAATCTTATATTCCCACTGCTAAATGATCCCAATGACCATTTCTCTCAAAACATTTGTACCAAGGACACTTTTCCCAATCTAATATTCCCACTGTTAAATGATCCCAATGACCATTTCTCTCAAAACATTTGTACCAAGGACACTTTTCCCAATCTAATATTCCCACTGTTAAATGATCCCAATGACCATTTCTCTCAAAACATTTGTACCAAGGACAATATTCCCAATCTAATATTCCCACTGTTAAATGATCCCAATGACCATTTCTCTCAAAACATTTGTACCAAGGACAACTTTCCCATATTTCCACTGTTAAATGATCCAATGACCATTTCTCTCAAAACATTTGTACCAAGGACAATTTTCCCATATTTCCACTGTTAAATGATCCCAATGACCATTTCTCTCAAAACATTTGTAACAAGGACAATTTTCCCAATCTAATATTCCCACTGTTAAATGATCCAATGACCATTTCTCTCAAAACATTTGTACCAAGCACACTTTTCCCAATGTAATATTCCCACTGTTAAATGATCCCAATGGCCATTTCTCTCAATCTATTTTTTCCAATTACGTATTGTAGTGAGTATCCATGGTAATGCTATTTAGGTGTAGTTCAGTACAAAATTCCAGTATATGGTACAGATTATCATTTTACCAGTAGGAGGAAAGAAATTATTACTTAATGGACACATATACTATAGAAGATACACAAAAAATGACAAAGAATACTGGTAATTGCTCTCAAAGACAAGAATGCAGAGATACTGCATTTACACAAGAGGTTGGAGAACAAATTACCATACTGAAAAAGTAAAGTATAAAAAATCCAGTCTGCAATATATCTCGGGTACCTACTGTAAACAGAAAATGCAGACTTAACATAAACTAATACTTCTGTACAGTGAGGGAAGTGGGAAAACACCAGAGGCAGTATGCCACCCCAAGATTTTCCCCTGGCATACCTCGATTTAAAAAAGGCATACTCCCTCTCTAACAACATACACATGATGTATACAATAAATTGTTTTGTGCAGTCAGTAATGCGAATCTTTGAAGCTTACGCAACACATTAAATTTATTCTAATAATAAATCTGTAGCCGAAATTTTTCTGGTAATTTTCGATTTTCCAAAAATAATTGGTCCTAACATATATAATTAACCACCCTGAAACCGAAAATCGCTTTTTTGAAATTTTTGTTTGTATGTCTGTCTGTCTGTCTATCTGTATGTTTGTTACCTTTTCACGCGATAATGGCTGAACGGATTTCGATGAAAATTGGAATATAAATTAAGTCTGTTGTAACTTAGATTATAGGCTATATGGCATTCAAAATACATTATTTAAAAGGGGGGTTATAAGGGGGCCTGAATTAAATAAATCGAAATATCTCGCTTATTATTGATTTTTATGAAAAAGTTACATAACAAAAATTTCTTTAAAAATCATTTCCGATAAGTTTTATTCTTTGAAAAATTTTGATAGGACTGATATTTAATGAGATAAATGAGTTTTAAAATTAAAATAACTGCCATCTAAGGCCGTGTAATGAAATAAACAAATGACTTCGTCTATAAGGGGCCTTGGTCAACAACAATCGAAAGCTATGAATCATAGCCTACAGAAAATGTTTCTGTGTTTTTATGAAGCAATATCGGAAGCTAAATTAACCGATTTGTATAATTAATTATTATTTCACCATTGGAAAGTGTAGTTTCTCTAGATGGACATAATGCTATAATGTTATTACAGTTACGTCTGAGTGAATTGAGGACAGGTAAGATTAAAATAGCTTCTTATGCACAGAAAACTTGATAGGCTATTCTGTGTATTCGTTTCCCGTATTTCTTAAAATAATGTTTATCTCAGAGAATTAACGAACGAGAGTGTATTGATTTAGTATGCAGTAATAATATGTTAGCTTAGCATTTCATTATTTTATAATCCAAATTTTAACTATGCTCAATTGAATCGAGTTAAAATACATTAAATACATATGCATTAAATGCAATGCAAAAATTTTGGGTAATGAACCAAGCAGATTATGTTGCCCTGTTGTAAAATAAAATTTGTTCCTCCTGAGATTCAAGAGCCCCCATAACAAATTGAAAACTTACTTATTGCGGTACATCCGTTATCAACACACTTTTTATATAATATAATATAATATAATATAATTTAAGTTATTTGAAGGGTTCAGAACAATAGTGGGCCAAGCGCCATTTACTGAATACATAGAAAACAAGAGTTAAAATTAAGTTATTACCATAATTCAATGGAAATATATAACAAGTAAAATAAAGTATACACATTAAATGTAAATGATGTCAATGTTCATTGAACTATGGATGCATGTAATAAAAATTAAGAAACATGTTAAAGGAATTGTCATTGCACCAAATGAGTGCTCTCTGGACCAAAATGATTTCATTTTAATTATTTAAATATAATTTAATTAAGTAACATATTAAACGATTTATCCTTCTATCAAACACGAATGTTCCCTGGATCAAATGTCCTATTTTAATTATGTAATTACTTTATATTTATTTCTAACGGGTGCAGCGGGTACGGCTAGTTTCTTAATAAAATAATTTCAAGTTACTTCAGTTATTTACTAGATTATTTTGCAATGTCCATTGAGACTTATCATTTAAAATAATGTTAAAGCTTCAAAGTGCCTTACTTAAGCCTAATTATTAATAAAAAGTGCAACAACAACAAAAATGACGTCCACACCTGTGGAGTAACGGTCAGCGCGTCTGGCCGCGAAACTAGGTGGCCCGGGTTCGAATCCCGGTCGGGGCAAGTCACCTGGTTGAGGTTTTTTCCGGGGTTTTTCCTCAACCCAATACGAGCAAATGCTGGGTAACTTTCGGTGCTGGACCCCGGACTCATTTCACCGGCATCATCACCTTCATATCATTCAGACGCTAAATAACCTAGATGTTGATACAGCCTCGTAAAATAACCCAATCTATACCTACACAAAAATGACACAGTCACTAAATTGGCAACAATGGCCACCACAAGCTATAGATCACAGTCTTATATACTTGAAATACTACCGTTGTAAGCATTCCAGGGGTTGACTTATCAAATAAACGTGTCTAGATACACGTTGAATACAGTTCCAGAAGGCTGTGGTTTAGTTTTACGAATCCAACATATGGTACTCGTTGCTGTGAAGAAATGTAGGCTATAAACAAATTTTTACGGATCACAATTTTTCAGTGACGGTATGTCATTTTTCACTAATGGTATGTTTTCTGGCCATAGAAACCGGTGGGGGTATTCCATACCAGCACATACAATCTCACTTCCCTCACTGTTTCAGTCTGTAAAATATGTGGTTTAGAAATGCAAGGTTCAGTAGCAAAGAATGAAAGCTCATCTTCTGAAATGCAATAATTTGCTGAGTTTTCATCTATTTGTTTGTGGTGTGTTATTGTATTTTAACATATGTTCTAGTATTTTTATTGTTTCACGTATGTTAGTGAGTGAGAGAGAGAATGTATAGATTGGTGATGTCAAACGATGCTAGTGTATATATAGATAATACTTCCGTACCAACAAGACAGTTATGTCTGATAAAAAAAGATAACACATCATTCTTACAGGATACAATAGACAGCTGTACCTTGAACACTGAATGCAATACGATTCTATAAAATATCTGACATCAGATTGTTCCTCATGTAAACAAAGATGAGAGGAAACTACCTTTCTTCCACTTCATGATTACAAAGAGTACAACATATTTTCACTCAACGTATGCTGAAACTCGTCACTGTCGTCACTACCAAACTACAATTGTCCCAGAAAATCTGCATACAATGTTCATTACCAAGTCCGGGATTCTTAGGTTCGAACCTATTCTGTTGCTATCTCGTTACTCTTGAAACATCACTTTTCTTTTTCATTTTATGTACCCACAAATAACATATTTAAATATTATAGGTCCTAAAAAGATTAAACTTGTAGATTATGACGTAAAATTGCCTATTTTGATAGTCACAACTTAAAAAGACCTCTAATTCGTGGTATTTACCCTACAGAGAGGGAGGGGAGGGGAGGGGAGAGGTGTGTGTGTGTGTGTGTGTGTGGGCGCGTGCGTGCGTTTTTTATTTATTTTAAAGTAACTGTGAAGCTCACTGAAATAACATTGCCGTTCATTGTTGAGTAAATACCTTATTGTACAGTAAGGTCACAAAGTGGGCGTATCTCCCATGTATTACAACACTACGATGGGTGTGGTTGATTGATTGACATGGACATGTATCTGATAGTTTTTAACAATCCAAGACATCGGTATGAAGGCCTTCATTTTCATAGCACAGCTGAATTCTGCGTCATGTCCTGGCAGATGTTTTGTGGAGATAATCAAGAGTCACTTCGTTGAAGACATCTTCCACAGCTGCTTGTAATTGTGCCGTTGTGTTATAGCGGTGATTTCGCACTTTGTCCTTTATGAACCCTCAGAGAGTATTATCAGGTGTTGTGAGGTTGGGACATCGTGGAGGCCAGGCAAAAGGAGCTTCATCATCTGCAGATCCTCTTTCAATCCATCGGATGGAAAAGACCGTATTTAGGTATCGGCACACTTGCAATGCTAAATGTGCTGGCGCTCCATCCTGTTGCAGGAACACAGTGTCTTCCATACCAGCTTGTTGCAGTTGTGGCACCAACCATTCACTAAGCACGTCCTGGTAGACTGGAAGAACCTTGGAAGAAGAGGATTGGAAGAGGGTCTGCAGATAAAGAGCGTTCACCTACCAGTGGGGCCAGGAAAGCAGCCTGCCTGCGGTGTCGCTTGCAGGAATCGTCTATCAGTATTAAATACTGCAACATCTGGCTCGCAACTGATAACTTGTCGACCTTGATGTCCTTGATTGTCGAGCGTGTCTCAACAAGTGCGCGCACAAAGGGGCGTATCAATACATGCCGCTTTCCTGGCCCCACCCGTAGGCGAATGCTCTGTAGATGATAAAGCTCCTTTTGCCTGGGCTACATGAAGTCCTGACCTCACTACACCTGATAATACTCTATGGGGGTTCATCAAGGATAAAGTGCGAAATCACCGCTATAACACAACGGTACAATTACGAGCAGCTATGGCAGATGCCTTCAACAAAGTGACTCTTGATTCATCACCATCATCATCAGTTAGTGCTACAACCCGGGGTGGGTTTTGGCCTCCTTAACAACAGCCTTCCATCTTACTCTGTCCTTCACCATGTTAGTCCATCCTCTCACGCCCATAATTTCAAGATCTTTGGATACCCTGTCCATCCACCTTAACTTTGGTCTAACCTTTCTCCTCCCATTATATAGTATATCCTTTAACATTTTAATAGGAGTGCGTGTTTCAGGCATCCTGTTTACATGTCCCAGCCATCTCAGTCTTTGAGCTTTCATAAATTTTACATCTTGACCTCATATCAAGTTAAGAAGTTCATTGTTGGAGCGTATCCTCCATCGTTGATGATCAATGACTGGGCCAAAGATTCTACGCAGAATCTTCCGCTCAAAACTTCTTAAGGAGTTCTCGTCTTTCTTTGTAAATGTCCATGTCTCTGAACCGAAGGTAACTACAGGACGTCCACACCTGTGGAGTAATGGTTAGCGCGTCTGGCCGCGAAACCAGGTGGCCCGGGTTCGAATCCCGGTCGGGGCAAGTTACCTGGTTGAGGTTTTTCCGGGGTTTTCCCTCAACCCAATATGAGCAAATGCTGGGTAACTATCGGTGCTGGACTCTGGACTAATTTCACCGGCATTATCACCGTCATATCATTCAGATGCTAAATAACCTGAGATGTTGATACAGTGTCGTAAAATAACCCAATAAAATAAAAAATAAAAAACTACAGGACGAACTAATGTTTTATAAACTTTAATCTTTGTCATCCTTTATAACAACTGGTTTTTAAACAGTGGAAGATTGCATAATAAGCCCGATTTCCAGCTTGTATTCTGTCATTGACACAACCACTCACATCACAGTTATTATTAATAATAACTCCAAGGTACCTATCTGAATTGGGATACACCTTCAAATATATACTCCTGGATGGTAATATCCTTCGGGAAAGTGACTCTTGATTATCTCCGCAAAACATCTGCCAGGACATGGCGCAAAATTCAGCTGTGCTATGAAAATGAAGGTCTTCATACTGATGTCTTAGATCGTTAAACTATCAGATACATGTCCATGTCAATCAATCAACCATACCCAACGTAGTGTCGTAATACATGAGGGGTACACCCACTAGGTGATGTTCATTGAAAGGAAAGCTCTACAATGAAGTGACAATATATACAGAGAACGACAGTCTTCATAAATATTGAACAAATTTTAAAAGAAAAGTTGCACATCAGAGTCAGATGTGGCGCACCATGTGACCATGACATGGGCAAAGAATAACCATTGCCTCTCCACCTAAGGTGTAAGAAGTTTGAGCCATTATCATTCAATAGTGAACTAGTGATACAGACTTCAACACTGTTATACGTATAATGTAATTCAGTTTCCTTAATTAAAGGGTTTTTTGTTTATTAAGCACTAGCCGCACCCGTGCGCTCCGCTGCACCTGTTAGAAATAAATATAAAGTAATTACATAAATTAAAATAGGACGTTTGATCCAGGGAACAACTTTTACAACAGCGCAAGATAATCTGCTTCGCTCATTACCCAATTTTTTTTGCATTGCATTTATTGCATATATATTTTATGTATTTTAACACGATTCAATTGAGCATAGTTAAAATTTGTATTATAAAATAATGGATTGCTAAGCTAACGTACTATTACTGCATACTAAATCAATACACTCTCGTTCGTTAATTCTCTGAGATTAAAATGAGTGTACATAAATATTATTTTAAGAAATACAGAAAACGAATGTAGAAAATAGCCTATCAAATTTTCTGTGCATAAGAAGCTATTTTAATCTTACCTGTCCTCGATTTACTCAGACGTTACTGTAATAACATTATAGCATCTAGAGAAACTACACTTTCCAATGGCGAAATAATAATTAATTATACAAATCGGTTAATTTAGCTTCTGATATTTCTTCATACAAACACAGAAACATTCTCTGTAGGCTGTGTTTAATAGCTTTCGATTGTTGATGTCCAAGGCCCCTGTTTCGATTGTTGTTGTCCAAGGCCCCTTATAGACGAAGTCATTTGTTCTTAATTCATTGCACTGTCTCAGATGGCGTTATTTTAATTTTAAAACTCATTTATCTCATTAAATATCAGTCCTATCAAAATTTTGCAAAGAATAAAACTTATCGAAATAATTTTTAAAGAAACGTTTGTTATGTAATATTAAAAAAAAAAATCAATAATAAGCGAGATATTTCGATTTATTTAATTCAGGCCCCCTTATAACCCCCCTTTTAAATAAAGTATTTTGAATGCCATATAGCCTAAAATCTAAGTTACAACGAACTTAATTTATATTCCAATTTTCATATAAATCGGTTCAGCCATTATCTCGTGAAAAGGTAACAAACATACAGACAGACATACAAACAAGATTTTCAAAAATGCGATTTTCGATTTCAGGATGGTTAATTATATATGTTAGGACCAATTATTTTTGGAAAATCGAAAAATACCAGAAAAATTTCGGCTACAGATTTATTATTAGTATAGATGAGCCTTTTAATTGAGCAAACTGAACTATATTGCACGAATAGCAATTCACTCTCGCAGTAGACACCACTTCTTCGAGATTTATATGAGGTGGTTCTACTCTTGAAAACCTGTCAGAATATTTCACTGTTCAGTGTTATGTTAGGAGCACTAATTAAATGGGTGGTTTGCAGGTGTAATAATTTAATAAAGATACAGAACACTTTATGATTCAAACTCAGTAAAGTCAGAAATTGTAAGTATTTACGCCAATATCCTTTAAAGCTCAATTTTCAGTATGCTCTTAAGCTATTCGAGAACAAATCCTTGGGAGAAGACCCTTGGCTGTCCAACGAAGAAGTGAACTGAATATTCATCACTAAGACTGTAACAGACCACTGGACCTTATAATCGATAACTAGGGACCGGATTTTTATGTAATTACATATTATATTCCTTTCAACCTAACCATACATACATTTTTTTTATTGGGTTACTTTACAACGCTGTATCAACATCTAGGTTATTTAGCGTCTGAATGAAATGAAGGTGATAATGCCAGTGAAATGAGTCCGGGGTCCAGCACCGAAAATTACCCAGCATTTGCTCGTATTGGGTTGAGGGAAAACCCCGGAAAAAACCTCAAACAAGTAACCTGCCCCGACTGGGAATTGAACCCAGGCCACCTGGTTTCATGGCCCGACGCGCTGACCATTACTCCACAGGTGTGGACCCGTACATAAATAACAAATCTTTGCGAATCTTGTAATTACTATTAATATTTTAAAATTTGATACTACATATTTTTACATATTTACCCCACATTACATATTATGGCTTGGTATTACATAAATCTACATATTTAGCGGTTTTATTCATTTTTACTTCTCTAAAAGGAGGGAAAAAAACTTCTGCTGGGAAACTTTACAATTTGAAATACACAGATTTAAAAAGCCTTTTTACCTACCCAAGAAAGGATATATTTCGGGACGAGACATAACGTCCTTAGTTCCAGGAAGTAATAAAGGCACTCACCCCATACCACCCACTGTAAATATGAGTAAACAAAAGGCAACCTTTCTCATACAACTACCTTATATTGTAAAAATCACTCAGAAAGTAGCGTTGCCTTCATGTGGTGGATGGAATGAAGACGACATTTTTTGTCTCGAACTATGTCTTAACAAGCCGTTCCCATGCAATTTACAACCTTACCCACCCTCTTCCTAATTATTCCAGGGAAAACCCGTGTCAAGTCTGACATGAGACTTTCAGGTTATTGCTTCACCTCTTTATTTTAAATTTAGTAGACCTATAAGGAAATGGGATTTTCCGAGCAATTAGAAAGTATGGTTCTCGGCTGGAATAATATACCCTTCTGAATAAGACAGGAATGTCACTTTTCAAACAACAGTTTGTAAATACCTATAGTTTGAGATTTTAGTAGGTAGTTATTTCTTACAGAGAGCAGCTAAAATGCGTGTGTCCCACATCTCCTCTTATTTTCTCTTAATCCAATAAAGCGAAACAGTGCTTGCAGTACTGTTGTGTCATTCATTTCACTCAGTTTTCTAGTTTTAGTACTTACAATACCTATAAAGGTCAAGTAAGTTTATCTACTGCTTTTAACTAACCAAAATGGCCCCTGTATCTTCAACCCTAATGATTAAAATAAAACCATGGATTGCAATGGACGAAGCTTTCACTACAGATGGAAAAATAGTAATGTGTCAAGTGCGCGGTAAAATAGTCGGGTCTCTATGAAATCACAACTGGAGAGTCTTACCTATCCTATACCTGCAAGATATTGATAATAAATATTTTCATGATTTTATATATTTTGGTACATATTCAGCTTATTTTTCTTACATAAATATGTACATATATCACACCTTGATATTACAGTAGCGTGCAAATTAATCCGAACAACGTAATTACTTATGCAAAAACACTCAAACGGGATAAAAAAAGGATCTAAGACATACCTCAGTAATCTATGTGGCCTCCCTTATTCCTAATAACAGATCTGAGACGATTTGGCATGGATTCCACTAATTTCCCACAAATATTCTTCATTTCTTCATCGCGAAACCATACACCAATGAGGGCAGAAATCATCTTCTCCTTTGTAGAACAATCCATTTTTTGCATTCTTCTTTTGCAAATTGACCACAAGTTCTCAATGGGATTGATGTCGGGTGAGTTGCCTGGCCAGGGGAGTACCTGAATATTCTTCTTGTTGAAGAATTCTGTAGTTTTTCGAGACGTATGGCATGGTGCCAGGTCTTGTTGGAACACACCTCTGCCATCCGGAAATGATTTTTGCAGCTGGGGTACGATTCTGGTTTCCAATAAGTGAATATATTTGTCAGAATTCATCATTCCCTTGATAGGTATTAATGCTCCAGGCCCTTCATGTGTAAAACAACCCCAAAACATTACTTTAGGGGGGTATTTAGGTGCTTGTTGGAGATGAGCTGCTGTTACTTTTTCGGATCCTTTCCGTATGTAAGAAATACGGTGGCCGTGGACCTCGAAATGAGACTCATCGGAAAAAAATACATTCTTCCAGTCATTCACTGTCCAGTGTTGATGTAATTTTGCCCACATTAAGCGTTTTTTGCACATAACAGGGGTTAGCAGTTGCTTCTTAATAGGCTTACGAGCCCTTCGTCCAGCTTCCAAAAGCCTACGCCGCGCCACACTGTTGTGACGTGGATATTCACTCCAGTGGTAGCCATTAACTCGCAGGTTAAGTCGACAGCAGTTAGTCTAGGATTTAATTTACTTTTCCTGACAATTAAACGATCATCTGCAGGTGAAGTCTTCCTTTTCCGGCCACAGTTTCCTTTTTTCTGGGGTGTGATGGATCCAGTCTCCCTGTATCGTTTTATGATCGAATTAACAGTAGCCAAACTGATGTGACATTCTGCAGCAATTTGCCTCTGTGTCATAGAAGAATGCTCTGCTAATGTTATAATTTTAAACCGTTTTCGTGGAGTTGTATCCATTTGTGAAGACGACAGAATGTACACAGGATTGCAGTATTAAGTCTTCAACACAACTGAAATGCTTATAAGTACAAAACGACAGGCAGACCTTCAACAATGGAATTATACGTACTACAGATGTCAATTAAAGCGGTATGAGCAGCTGTGAGGCAAACAATGACAGAAAATGTAAAAATATGTCGTGTTAGGATTAATTTGCACGCTACTGTACATAAAAATCCGGTCCCTACTGATAAGGATAGTGATGATAGTGAGAAATAGCCCTACATGAGTTGGCACTTCTATAATAAATAACAATTAGCCAAAATAAATAAAATGTATTATCGGTAAGCAATTACTTGCACTCTATGAATGAAACCAATATGATGCAACAATTATGGTACAAAATTTCTTAACTTAAAATGTCGCTTGTAGAATTATTTACATATAGATAAATTATTTCAACTTACTCTTTACAATACAGTGCTATGGATACAAGCAGCTTCACTACTTCCGTCAGGAGAACAACAGTTACAGTATTGTAACTGTAGGCACTGTTCGAGCTCTGAGATGCTGTTACAAATATACCTGCAACAGAGACAACAACCTGTAAATCCTTCACTTATATTTTGAAACTGATGCTTCAGCGACAAAAAATGGTTAACCAGTCTTTGAAAAAGCAACATTCACTGTATCAATGAAGAAATACAAACTATTTTCAGTTTTTATGCAAAAATATGGATGTATGAAAAATGTATAATAATAATAATATTATAATAATTAATGGAGGATTGTATTACTTTTTCTGTTTTCTCCTTCAGAACTATGCTCTGAAAGTTCTTTCCTCCAGCAATTACAGTTTGAAGACAAATAAGTTACCTCAAGTTTAATTTCACCCATATATTCGCTCCTAACTATCAAGTTGGCACAAATTATTGTGCCAAAAGCTTGCTTACTTACTTACAAATGGCTTTTAAGGAACCCGCAGGTTCATTGCTGTCCTCATAAAAGCCCGCCATCGGTCCCTATCCTGTCTAAGATTAATCCAGTCTCTATCATCATATCCCACCTCCCTCAAATCCATTTTAATATTATCCTCCCATCTACGCCTCAGCCTCCCCAAAGGTTGTGCCAAAAGCTAGAATGTTCAATTCCAGAGTATTCAGTTAAAATCCTAGCATATCTAAAAAGAATTTGAGGTTAGTAGTAAAAATGATGTTAGGGTAAGTATCCTAGAGCATTTTCGTTTTCAGAGTATTACTTAATCCAGTTGCAGCTCGTAGTTAAAGACTATGAAGTAAAGCTGTCCCTACAAAAATATAGTATATAGAATTTAAATTAATAGGAGAGACATCAACACAGACATGGAAATACTGCACATCCAACCAAAAAGCCAGAAACTCAACACACTAGAACAATATGAAATATACAGACACACGAAAACATGCCCCAACGATATTCTCAACACACAACTCAATTTCAAAACACATACACTCTTTGATTCTACACTACGAACGCACCCACACAGGAAACATGAGACGCCAAGACCAACAACGACCAGTTCTGAAGATGACCCAAAATAGGTCGAAACATGTTAACAAGGTAAGTCAAAATTTAAGAAACATGTTAACAAGGTACGTCAAAATTTAACACAAGAAAGTTCTTATCATACAAATTCCGAAGTGATACAGTGTTAAAAGTTGTGTAATCAAGATGTATAATAGGAAATGTTCCGAAATTTTTCTCTGTTAATTAGGCAATGACAATCAACATACATCGAAATGCTGACAGAAGATGTTTTCAGATATATGTAGTTTATTGCAGATTCCATCTATGGATCCTCATTACCCTCTGTGTAACCGAGCTGGGAATAGTAGTACGGATAGGGTTCTAATTTTTTTCTTGGAATGAAGGTTTAGCCTGTAATGCTACTTGAAGGCAAGTCTTACCAACAGTCAAGTGCTAACATGTTGGTCTTCCATTCAAGTGGCCTGGCTTTTTAATTCCTGGTCAGGTGATGAATGGAATTTGTGGTGGACGAAGCAGTTGCTGCAGAGGGTTTTTCTCAGGGTATTTCCACTTCCTTCTATCATTCCATCAACACTTTGTAAGCCCATTATGCCACCAATGCATGGATTGTTATGTTTCTGGTGTGGCATGCGACACCCATGTTTCATCCCCAGGGACAACATTGCCGAGAAACTCGTCGCCTTTCTGTGCGTACCGCTCGAGGAATGTCAATGCTGCAGCCAGACGTTTCATTCTGTGTTCATCTGTCAGCTGCTTTGGCACCCATCTTGCACACACTTTCCAAAAACCAAGCCACCGGGAGACGATTTCGTGCAGCGGTGAGCGGGACATCTGGGGGAATTGACCAAAGAGTTCCGAAATTGTGAAGTGCTGGTTCTGCAAAACTGCTTGCTGCACACTTTCCATCAATTTTGGTATCACCAGTTTATGGCACCACAGTTATGCAATGAAGAGAGGTTTCGGTGCACGAAGAACTTGTGAAAGTTCTTTCTCTTCCTGATGAGGGACAATATAGGCTAATGTAATAAGTATCTTTATTGTTCTAACTACCTACGAAAATAAATGAGAAAAAAAAAAATATATATATATATATATATATATATATATATATATATATACACAAAGGCATATGACTCGGTTAAGAGAGAAGTTTTATATGATATTCTTATTGAATTTGGTATTCCCAAGAAACTAGTTCGATTAATTAAAATGTGTCTCAGTGAAACATACAGCAGAGTTCGTATAGGTCAGTTCCTGTCAGATACGTTTCCAATTCACTGTGGGCTAAAGCAAGGAGATGCACTATCACCTTTACTTTTTAACTTTGCCCTAGAGTATGCCATTAGGAAAGTCCAGGATAACAGAGAGGGTTTGGAATTGAACAGGTTACATCAGCTGCTTGTCTATGCGGATGACGTGAATATGTTAGGAGAAAATCCACGAACGATTAGGAAAAACACGGGAATTTTACTGGAAGCAAGTAAAGAGATAGGTTTGGAAGTAAATCCCAAAAAGACAAAGTATATGATTATGTCTCGTGACCAGAATATTGTGCGAAATGGAAATATAAAAATTGGAAATTTATCTTTTGAAGAGGTGGAGAAGTTCAAATATCTTGGAGCAACAGTAACAAATATAAATGAAACTCGGGAGGAAATTAAACACAGAATAAATATGGGAAATGCCTGTTATTATTCGGTTGAGAAGCATTTATCATCCAGTCTGCTGTCAGAAAATCTTAAAGTTAGAATTTATAAAACAGTTATATTACGGTTGTTCTTTATGGTTGTGAAACTTGGACTCTCAATTTGAGAGAGGAACATAGGTTACGGGTATTTGAAAATAAGGTGCTTAGGAAAATATTTGGGGCTACGAGGGATGAAGTTACAGGAGAATGGAGAAAGTTACACAACACAGAGCTGCACGCATTGTATTCTTCCCCTGACATAATTAGGAACATTAAATCCAGATGTTTGAGATGGGCAGGGCATGTAGCACGTATGGGCGAATCCAAAAATGCATATAGAGTGTTAGTTGGGAGGCCGGAGGGAAAAAGACCTTTAGGGAGGCCGAGACGTAGATGGTAAGATAATATTAAAATGGATTTGAGGGAGGTGGGATATGATGATAGAGAATGGATTAATCTTGCTCAGGATAGGGACCAACGGCGGGCTTATGTGAGGGCGGCAATGAACCTCTGGGTTCCTTAAAAGCCAGTAAGTAAGTATATATACACAATACTCAATGTCCTGACAAAACTTACAGGTGGTATGTGTTCATTTACAGCCGGACTTAGAATGAAAGTAAGTTATTATGCTTGTTGGATTTGGGCCGACTCGGGCCTTAAAGAAACATAAATCATTTTGTTTCGCAACATATATACTAGTTAAAAATAATATGAAGATTTTAATGCATGTACAATTAGATGCCCACCCGACACCCATCCAGAACAGTAGACTACAGGTATTGTAAGTTACTGTTTAGTTCGACTTTGTATTTCGTAACGACATTTGTCTCATGTCTACTCTGTCATAGACACAGAGCACTGATTATTGTTTGTTTTACCTAGGAGATTACTCTTTCTGATGCTTCTACTGGAGTGATATCTCTTGCAGCTGTTCCCGACCCCTATGGCCTCTGCTTTATCTGCTAGTCTTCGTGTTTCGGGCTGCGCTCAGGTGATAATTATGAGCTAATTTCGAGTTTCAGGTCGGATTTGGGTTGGGCCTAAGAATTTCGGCCTGTGCAGACCTCTACTTCATAATCGTCCTATTGCTGGTGTAGAATGCAATATGAAATTATTCAATAAGATGAAGCCTATGGCCTATGGCACGCATTTAAGAAGTAACAGGAGAATTTCTATGTTAGTGTCAAAACATGATGTCGAAAATAATGGAAATGAATAAAAGGAAAAAGAGTAGAAGAAGAGTAGAGGAGAAGGCAAAGTGCTTCCTATTGTTTAATGACAGCAAAATTCATTAAAATAAATAACATTATGTATTCCATTTCATTGTAACTTCTCTTAAGTTTAAAATGATAAATATGAGTAATAGGTGAATTAAAGTAGAAATGATGGCAGGGAAAGGATTGTTGTTGTTGTTTTCTAATGCCAGGTGTTTGACAATAAAGTCATTTGACCTCTTGCACTCCCAATATTTTTCAAAGATATTTTCATGATCGGCCACTGAAGCACAGATTTTGAGGTGTTCCGAATCCATTTCTTGGTTTGAGTTGCACAATGGGCAGTTATGGGACTGATATATTCCAATTCTATGCAGGTGTTTGGCCAAACAATCATGACCTGTTGCCAATCTAAATGCAGCTACAGACGATTTTCGTGGTAAATCGGGAATTAACTGTGGATTATGATGCAGAGAGTTCCATTTTTTCCCTTGGGATTGTGTTATCAAATTTTGTTCGTTGAAGTCTTAAGTATGTAGATTTAATCTTTTCACAGAGTAATATGTAGATTTAGTAACAGGTCTGTAAATAGCAGTGCTGCCCTTCTTTGCTAAAGCATTAGCATTCTCGTTTCCCAGGATTCCACAGTGGGATGGTATCCATTGGAATACAATTCTTTTATTGAATATTAATTGAGAGAGCATTTTAGTACTTATTTCTGCTGTTTGAGATGAAGGTGTGTGTTTAGAGACTATTGATAGAATAGCTGCTTTGGAGTCTGACAATATAACTGCATTCTTAAATTTATTGATGTGGCATAGAAGATTCCTGAGACTTTCACTTATTGCAATGATTTCTCCATCAAAACTTGTTGTTCTATATCCAAGAGATCTATAAAGTCAGCAGAGACAGCACGTAACACCTGCACCAGCACCTTGTTCTCTGGAGATCAAGGATCCATCGGTGTATAAATGAAGCCAGTTTTGTGGAGGGTACCTAATATTAATTGTCTCTAAAGACAATTGTTTCATTATTTCAGTGTTTACTTCTGATTTCAGTATTTCTTCTGTTAAGTGTCTTAAGCAATACTAATAGCATGTCTGTTCATCATCCTTTTAATACCTTACTTAGGCCCACAATAAAAATAACAGCTTATAAATTACAAGCAGAAATTTAATTAGGTTTAGAGATAAATAAAACATAAAATTTTTAATCTGAAGTAGGCTATACTGTGTACAATGAACTCAGTTACAGGTAAAACAATATTCAAATAACAAACTGGTATACCGGAACTGGTATCTGTATGAAACAAAACGTATTCAAGATTGAGGCATTGTAAATAATTTCACTTATCGAATTAATGATATTTACGCACTTCATATGGAGTTTTTGAGTTTAAAAATTCAATGAAAATGACTCTTCAAACTTATGTTTATTGCAATTTAGTTTCCACAGAAGTTTTTGATTTCAATGAGAAAGAAAGCAATGGTAAATTATTTAGAAGAGGTGTAGATGGGATTATTTCCATTGTTGATAATGAGAAAAGGAAACTCTTCGAAGATTGGCTGTATCTTCGTTTTCTGGATATAAAAATTTAAAATGGACTGAAAAGGGATTCTGTCACTGAGGTCGTTGCAAACAGCAGAGATTAAGAACCCTGCTATTGGGGGACAGGATAGCAGAGGGTTAGTCAACAGATTTAGCCGTTCATAATGACCCCAACAAGGATCACTTCATTTCTGATCACCTGAGATGATGATAATCTTGAAAATGTTGTAATAGCCTTTTTTTTATTACCAGTACCAGCAATGGAAAAACTCCAACTTGCATGTGTTTTAAACATGTAGTGCCGTATTCATAGACATTTTTAGCGCGGGCTTCTGGTGGATGATCAGCGTTTTTCATATTTATTTATTTATTTCAGTAGGTTATTTTACGACGCTTTATCGACATCTAAGGTTATTTAGCATCTGAATGAGATGAAGGTGATAATGCCGGTGAAATGAGTCTGGGGTCCAACACCGAAAGTTACCCAGCATTTGCTCATATTGGGTTGAGGGAAAACCCCGGAAAAAACCTCAACCAGGTAACTTGCCCCGACAAGGAATCGAACCCAGGCCACCTGCTTTCGCAGCCAGACGTGCTGACCGTTACTCCACAGGTGTGGACTTCATATTCATAAACCAGTGTTAGCGATAGGATATGATTTGAATTCTGTACTAGTAACCAGTGGATAGCCGGGGCTAGCTTAGTATGCTCATAGCGTGTGCTGCAAAATGTCTATGAATAGCACCCGTATGCTTTTACTATAGAAATTATTTAAGTACTGCAACCAAAATGAAAGCTGAAACTAAGTTTTTAGGCACACAGTTTGTCAAATGGCTAGAGCAGCATTTTTCACCCTTCTTCAACAAGTGGCACACTAAAGGTGTAATTTAAAATCCTATGGCACGCTCATATAATCTAGACCAGTGGTTCCCAATAAGGGGGGAATTGTGAGGGTTTTAGGAAGGATTATGTTTACTGAATTGGTAGCCTATTGACTTGATTGACTTGTGCCACATTCGATGAATGTTGACTCTTGTGGAATCACTTTTTTTTTTACTATTTTCACTTGTTTTTCCAATTTTTTTTCTATGAAAACCTCTATTTTTTTTTTCATTTTCTCGAGACACACCAGTGGATCATTCGCAGCACACTGATGTATTGCAGCACACCATATGAAAATAGTTGGGTTAGAGCATGGGTTTCCACACTGGTGACCCTGGTTCAAATTCCATCAGCTCCAAGCGGTATTTATGATGGACAAAGGTGGTGCTTAGTAATAGGTTTTTGTGGGGCATTCCCAATTCCCTTAATAGCATTCTATCATTGTTCCATTCACCATCGTATGGTGCTATGTAGTTCGCCTCCCATGGTGCAATGTTAGCCTATGTTAGCAAAATGAACTACAAGTTTGGGTTAAACGAGCGTTGAGCGACTTCCGTCGATTTTGGAATAGACACTGACGCACTTAGGTTAGGTTAGTTTAGGCTTTTATTATCCCGTCAAGATGAAGGTGAAAGCGATTGAGTGTGATTTTTTATTTTCTAAGTTGGCAGTTCAAGTGGATCAGTGTCTATTCCAAAATCGGCAGAAGTCACTCAACGCTCATTTCACCCAAGTTTGTATGACATTTACAGATGAAAATGCTTGGGTGCATGACGCAATCGAGCATTAGGTAAAAAATAGTTTTAGCTACCTATAACTTATCCTAGTAGCCATCAAGAATTACTTAGGTACAGTATTCTAAAGAAGAACTTGAAATCTCTTAACGTCCTAGACCTTTTAAGTCAGTTTTTATTTTCGAGGAGTGGAAAGATAAGTAGGCCTAGGCTTTTTCTTAAAAGAAAAAATGTGGATTACTGTATTCAGAATGTACCATATAATTTTAAGTCTATTCTTAAAGGAATCGAAAAAAAATCCTGGAAACTTTCAATAGCAGTTTCTTTCTTTTCATCATCATCATCATCATCATCATCATCATCATCATCATCATCATCATATCACCACCACCACTCCTGTCGTCGTCGTCATCATCATCATCATCATCATATCACCACCACCACTCCTGTCGTCGACATCATCATCATCGTGAACAGTTCTGTGGCTTATTAAGCTGAATGTAAGAAAATTTGATTGATCCAGTCGTCTTGATTGTCCCTCGTCTGTACCAATATTTCTTTCCTTTTTTGTTATTTCTTGTCTTCTATACGTAGGCTACAGCTATAAGCAAGAGATTATTAACCTACAATGAATTACCTCTGCTATAGATCACATATAATTATTTTTATTAGCAGTCTTTAAAATATGCCCTTACAACAGCATTAAATTTTAGGCGTATTCAGCGCAAAATCTTATAAACAATGAAGAAGTGTATAGGCCTATTAACAATCCTCCTCTTTCTACTTTTCTGTTCCTAGTGCTGACCTGCTATGGCACTAAAATCGTCCTCCAGTGGCTTAAGGAGGGAAAGCTGGTGATCAACAAGATCTCCCTGCTAGGTCCAATGGACCCGTCGACCAACAGCAGGTGTGGTCCTCCAGACATTCTGGGGGTTGTGTGTGAATGAAGTAGCCACCAAAACGTTAAAATATGGTGGTCACTTAAATCGGCTACAACTTGCCATTTTCGAATATCGTCTGTAACTGCATTTAGATTGGCAACAGGCCATAATTGTTTGGCCAAACATCTGCATAGAATTGGAATATATCAGTCCTCTAACTGCCCATTGTGCAACTCAAACCAAGAAATGGATTCGGAACACCTCAAAATCTGTGCTTCAGTGGCTGACCATGATAAAATCTTTGAAAAATATTGGAGTGCAAGAGGTCAAATGACTTTATTGTTAAACGCCTGGCATTAGAAAACAACAACAACAAATCTGAAACAAAATATTGTGCGAGAATCTCGTTTAATATAATTTTTGTTCATCATACAAAAGAAAGGATGAAAAAGGTTATTTCATAAGGGAGATATTTTCACATGTCGATAATAGGCTATTTACAAGAACATCGAGTCTGTAAGTTTTATAGGCTAAACGCGGCGAATATATGCATTTAGGTAAGTTAGGACTACTTTATTTTTCTAGGTTTATCCGGTACCCTAGGCCACATGTAGCTTTAATCAAGATAACACAGGTTGCAATCACTGAATCATAGTAAGTTAATAGTTAACAAATATGATTTCTAAAGTTATCTTCATCCCAATAATAATTACTGATGTACAATGGCGTAGGCCACCCATCTTATCATTTAGGAGCTAAGTAATAGGCCATAGAAAAAAAAAAACATCAGCTTGTGTCCTGGAAAATTTCTCTTTTCATACCCTGTTAGCCTATTACTTCCGAAAGTCATGAAACAATGTGAAACAGGGTGAACATTTCCTCTGTTTTTCCTTTTATCGAACAATGCTAATTTTGGGCAACTTCACATAGAAATAAAAATGCTAAACTAGCACTGAGGTAGTTCCCTTCGTACTTCGCTTATACACGTAGTATTATACGAATCTGTGAATGGTTCGGTTTGGTTAGTTTAGGTTTTTGTTATGCCTTGCATATACGATCAACTGCATCTCCACAAAAAATTCCTTATAAATTAAGCGATTTTCACTTCTAAAATCACCAGAACTATCTCAGTACTAGTTTCACCACAGAAATTAATCTCCCTGCTATCCTTTTGCCAAACAATACTGATTTTAGGCAACTTTACACAGAAACAGAAATTATAAGCCCAATTATTATAACTAGACTATTCGGTTTACAACGTCGATAACTTTAACCATAGGCTATCTCTAACAGAGCAGACTTCTGCAATCACATATTAGCAATGGGCTACATAATATGTCGTTACTGCATTATTGAATTTATTTTTGGTACATGGAAAATATCTTTTTTTTTATGTCTTATTTATTTAGGCCTATATACCCTTGTGTCATCAATAAAAAACATGTTTTAATTAGGCCTATTTTTAATTTGCAGTTTTTGTACATAATACAGTAAGTAGGCCTACTAAAGCGGTATTCTGAAGTTCTTGTCACTTGTATTAACTATTCTTTTGCATACATATTTTAAAGAAGACAGTTTTTCGTTAGTAATATTTTTAGCTTCAACAAACATTGCATGTACTTTCTACCTTGACATTATCGATTTATCACAACATACAATTCCAAAAGTTAAGTTATGCTTGTATACTAACCTTGATTTATGAAAAGAACCATATAAGATACAAAAATAATAGCACTAAGTTTCGTCGGAAATAATTCCGACCAGTTTATATTTTCAATCATGGTAATTAGTTACTAATTTACTTGCAAATTGTAATAATTCTTGAACGCCCACTTTTGCGGCGACGTTCTGTAACACTACAAATAATCATCTCCACATCGCGGCGAGGTGATTATTACACAGCCACAAACATAAACGTCATTCTGCTTAACGTTTTATCTCATTTTATTATCGACTCAATATAAAGCACTTCAGACGTGTGTTTGACGTAACGCACATATTATCCATTAAATTCGCACTATTGCTTTCTTCATCGTTCATATTCATTTACAGCACTGATTGATAGTCCCAGGATTGCCAACACATAATTATAATATGAATGCGCACAAGCATGCATAAAGATAAAGTAAATCATCTTCAAATCATTTTGTAATTATTGATTTGTTTTTATTTTATAATACAATGTGTAATACTTTTCGCATAACTCTCCAAACAGTTTGCACACACAATTTTCGTCTCAAACTCTAAGAGCATTCTTGTACACTGCCTGTGGTGGTAACCATGAATAGCTAGTTGCGTCACCGCATGTCGCAACTCAATGCCGGGAATTCAATTCCTCTTCCTAGTAATAACTTTACATTGGTCGGCAATAACTTTGATATTTCCACATAGTTTGTCTTTAAGCGAGAAAGACTGCAGTGCAGTCCGCTTTCTTTATACAAAGTGATTCTCATAAAACGAACCTGATAAATTACTGTAATTGCAAAATGGAAAGTGTAACACGGATTCGTTTCAAACAATTTATATTTTATTTATAAAATCAAACACACCCGAATATATTACAAACTCAACAGATGACAATATGACTCCGCATACTTATTGAAAAAAAAATCAAAGATAATGAAGATGACGTATTCCATTCAGTGTTGAATTGAGACCTTTTACCCCTGGGGGGGGGGGAGCAGGTAGGACCACAGTCCAGTATATACAGTCACGAAGCTCAATACATAGAAATATGTATCCATAGGTAGTTGCTAACCACTAGGATCGCTACTATCGCCTCATTACAGACAATGCGAAATAGTACCTGCACAGTCTATTGTTCCTAGTACCCTCATAAACTCAGACTTCGTGACTGTATATACTAGATAAGATAGACTGTGGTAGGACCGTAATAGGATCGATAAAAGAAAAATCAGCTCTCAACAGAGACAGTTTAAAAAGGGAACATAGAAAAATGATATAAATAAAAGAAGCTTCCATTCGTTTTTATTTGTTTTAATGCCACATATAAACATGAACTTAAAAATATTAATATTGTTATGTAAAATAAGGTGAATTGGTGAATATGAATTATATTTTTGTGTAAAATAGTAACAAAGTGCAGGGGTGACTTCCTTTTTACACAAACCGCCTGAATTTAGTGCAAGTAGTAATTACTCGCCGATAAATTAGATAAATGCGTTTTTCAGAAATGTTTCTAAAGCTTTTAAAATGCACTGGTGTGAATACTTTACCTGTATTTTTTTCAAGCTTCGAGGTCATTTTTAAATTCATTTCACACAGTTTACAAAAGAAAAAAAAAAAAAAGACACCGAATACGATCGAAATACAACAAATCATATTTAGTTTCCCACCGTTTTTATTTGATTTCTACTCTTACCGTTTTATTCATTGACTCACTAACAGCATTGGATAAAGGTAACACAGATAAGATTACCGGTTCACAGATTTCACTTTCGCTTAAAGTCAATTGAAGATTTTCTTCATTAAATGCAATGGATGTACTTTCCATCGACTCTTCAATATTTCGTTTCTTTTTAAGGAAAGTAAACAACGTCTGTTGTCTTACCATTGTACAGTGAATTATTCGAGTATAACATATTTTAGTAAAAAAATAATTATGATATTTGCTAAACAAAACACTGAAAACAATGGCAATAAAAACACGGCAAACTTGACTTCTTTAACAGTAACAATTCAGACGGTTTAAATTTCAACCAATCGAGATCGTCCAACAGACTCAGCTTTACGAATTCAGTCGCGAACTAGCCTTTCCTAAAATCTCCTAAAAAACGAACCTTCAACTTTTCCTAAAAATTTTCATAACAATACTTAATTTTGTCAGTAAGGCATCAAATCAAATTGAAATATAATATTATGTAGGCCTAAATCATATTTTTTACTTAAAAAGTATGAAATCTCCGAGAGGGGGGACATCCTCGAATCCGGCGGGGGGAATTCCCACCTGGGCCACCCCCTGAATTCATCAGTGATTCCATTGGAGAATGTATATTTATTGTGCGTTCTTATTAGGTGACAGAATCTTTCCTTGATAGGACGGTGTTTGGAGAGCAATGGCACACTACTATTTAATTAATAACTACACGCCGTTTTTTCAGATGGTAACACGTTATAAAAGAAAAAGATGCACGACTGCAGTGTAGTAAAGAGAGTATGGAGCAATATGTAGGTAGGGGCGGATGCAAGGGGGGGGATTAAGGGGATATATCCCCTCCCGAAATTTTGAGAAAAATACGAATCAAGAAACAAAAATAATATTAATTTTAATTCGTGAATGTACATAGGAATTAGAGAGTTTTCCACGTAAATTCTCTTTGCTAAAATGTTAAATTCCAAGAACTGCAGGAAGACAAACACAGCGTTCTTACTTCAAGACAGAGAGTCATGAAGAGTATTTTAGACTTTTAATTTTCCTTCTCTTCTTAGACTATTTCATTACTCAGCTCAAGGACAGATTTTTAAATCATAAAGGAATCCTAAAGTCCGTACAAACTTTGCTGCCTGAAAACATAGTGCGAGCATCAGATGAAGATTTAGAAACTGCTGTTGAGGCTATAGTAAATCAGTGGCCCAATGATGTTGATGCATCACCAGAGTCTTTCTTCAATGAATTGAAGATGTGGAGAAGAAATTTCCTTGATTAGAAAAATCTTCACCTAATACCTACTGATTTTATATCATCTTTGAACAGGTGCAATGAAATTATTTTTCCCTGCTGAAAATTTTCTGCACGTTGCCTGTAACTACAGCAACACCAGAACGGTCGTTCTCAACTTTGCAGTATTTGAAGACTTACTTGAGGAGCACGATGGACTGGCCTTGATGTATATACATAAAAGTGTAGAAGTAAAAGCTCATGAAGTACTGGATGAAATGTCTAAGAAGCCTCGTCGCCTTCTTCTGTAAATGTAATTTTGTCATTGTTTTTGTATTGCAGTCATTGTAAATGTTAAAATTAAAAAATTATGGTTTATTTAACAACGCTCGCAATTGCCGAGGTTATATCAGCGTTGCCGGTGTACCGGAATTTTTTCCCTCTGGACTTCTTTTACATTCCAGTAAATCGACTGATATGAGGCCTGTCGCATTTAAACACACTTAAATGCCATCGAGCTGGGCTGGGATAAACCCGCAACTTCGAGCACAGAAGGCTATATCACAGTCTATTATATACAGTCGCGAAGCTCAATATGTAGTAAAAATGCAAACATGGGTAGTTGCCCACCACTAGGATCGCTACTATCGCCTCATCATCGCAGATCTCTCTCCTAGTAGACGACAAAATATGTTACACTTTCGTTGTCGTGTTCTTTTGGAAAAATTAACACCTTCCTTCCATTATTGAAATATTAAATGCATAAAGTTAATTTATTAGTTTAATGAAGTATATTAAATTCCACCATAAACTCGAAGATACCTGCAAGAAATAAGTTAATATAATTTTTGTTTGTGCAAAACGAACTGAAATTTACTATAATCGCTTCACTCATTCAAGATTATAGCGATAATTAACTATGAAACTAATAAATATTAATTTGCATTTCCCTTTACAACAATAATAATGGAAATATGAATTAATGGAGTAACTTACGTGTACCGGTACTTGTAGTGTAGGCTTACGTAGTTAACAAAGTGGGATGAGGTTAAGCAATAATAATCACACCAGAATTGGAAATAAAACGTGATCAATAAATTTTATTGTAACAGACTTTTTCTACGTCTCTAGTAAAGCAACAAATAAAAATAACAACAAAATTAACAGCTATAATTAAAAACATGTCCTTTGAAAAAAAAAAGTAGGCCTAAGCAATAATAATCCCACCAGAATTGAAAATAAAAAGTGATCAATAAATTTCATTAAAACAAACTTAATTTTTCTACGTCTTTAGTAAAATAACACATAAAAATAATAACAAAATTAATAGCTACAATTAAAAATATATCCTCTGAAAAAAAAAGTAGACCTAACCTTTATTTCTCTGGAAATTTAGCAGCCCAAGTGACAGAACTTTAACCGGTATCTAATGTCCTTTCGGTTAGACTGAAACATTTCATTGTTAAATTTAAGGATATAATGTATTCTAATAGTCGCAAAGAACTTCAAAATTAAGAGTTTTGTTTCTGCACAGCATTCTTGTGGAAACCCAGGAACCTTTCTGAATCTTTCGGAAATCGGAAAAAGGATAACTCTGGTCTCTTTCTCTTACTGTTGCTACAATTTAGAGCACTACAAACGTCTCCTCCTTGTCCCATATTATTATTCAAATTATTATATTTTAGCCATTAACATTTTCATTTCAACCAATAACGAACATTTCACAAGCATCAATGTGAAATACGTAACGAGCTAGGACTCGATAGAAATACGACACAGTCCAAAGTCGACCACGGACAGTCTATTGTTTCTAGTTGCTAACCGCTTGGAGCGCTTTATCACGAGATTTGCAAAAAACACCTCAAGCTTCGCGACTGTATATAGTAGACTGTGGCTATATCGACTACGCTACTCAGGCCAACTTGTAAATGTTTGTGACTCGGAAACAAATTGTGAGTATATAAACTTACTTCTCATTACTCCATTTTTACTATCTCCTCAAATCCCTCCCCGAAAAAAAATCCTGCGTCCGCCCCTGTATGTAGGGTTATTCATATTGTCTTTGAACACTTTAAAACAATATACAGTAACTAAATCAAATTAAATACTAGCCCATTATTGCAAATAAAGTACGGTACTTGAACAAAATGAACTAACAATGCATTTCTTACAAAATAAGTTCATCTGAAAGTACACTAGCCCACTGCTGTGGCGAGGGTTGGGGACAACTGGCCACAGAAAATTGGCCACAGAGGCAACTCGCCACATAATTGAAATTCGTATCAAAGACAATTAGCCACACATTAAAATTCAAGGCAATACTCAAATTCGCAACAATTTATAAAATATTTCTATGGTAACACAAGAAAAATCCAGAAGCTGTAAACTAATTCGGAACTATGGCGGTAGAAATTCGCTTCACAAATCAGAAAAAGGCTCTGACAAATTAATATATCTTGGCTACATGTACACGAGACTTAGAGAAAATAAGAATGGAGTTGTTGGGCGCCGTGACATGCGTGGCGGTGTAATGCAGCAGTCACGTTATCAGCAGATGGAAGCAGTGTCGTCAAAGAACCGTCTGAACACAAGAATCATTCTGCAGGCTGGGGAAGGATTAAGGCAAAGGAATGTGTAGAGAACATGAAGGCAAGGGCGGGGACTTCCCGAGAACCAACGTCTGTCATTATTCAAAATGAGTTACAGCTTATTGCAAGCTAAGCCAATGTGAATCTACCGAAGAAACCATCTACAGTATTAAAAAAACTGTGCGCCGTGCCAGGAAGCTGCTCCTACCATCTGAACCAAGGAATATTGACGAACTGAATGTTATAGCCGACAGATACACTAAGACCGTACAAGGAGAAAGGTGGTTGTTGTATTTTGAACCGGAGGACAACGTGAAAGTTATCATATTTGTCACTAATTCACATTTAAATAAACAGTTACAGTCCCATTTTTGGATACTGGACGGTGTGGCAAATTGTCTATCTGTGGCGAATTGTCCGTATTACCTATTTTCTGTGGCCAATTGTCCCAATTACCAATTTTCTGTGGCCAATCGTCCGGAACCGCTGTGGAGTAGGTCCAACGGTTAGCATATCTGACCGTGAAACAAGCGGGCTTGGATAAATTACCTGATAGGTTTTTTCCGGGGCTTTACCTCAATCCATTTAAGAGCAAATGTTGGGAAAATTTCGGCGCTGGACCCTGGACCCACTTCGCTGACAAATATCATCTTCAATTCACTCAGATCCAACGCAGTTGATAAATCGTCGTAAAATAAACCAATTTAAATTCGGTATTGTTTTAAAGACGCCCGCTTGTCAATAATTATATTAGCAAATATTATATTAGTAAACAAGCATGACTTCGGAGGTGGAAAATACTTTTCTGCCGCGAAATCACGCCGAATAAACTTGAAGTAAGAAGATAGGTTTGAAACTAAATCCCGAAAAAAAAGTATGTGACTGTGTCTCGTGACCACAACATAGTACGAAATGGAAATATAAGAACTGAAAATTCATCCTTTGAAGAAGTGGAGAAATTCAAATATCTTGGGGCAACAATAACAAATATAAATGACACTAGAGAGGAAATGAAACGCAGAATAAATATGGGAAATGCGTATTATTATTCGGTTGAGAAGCTTTTGTCATTCGGTGTGCTCTCAAAAAACCTGAAAGTAGAATTTATAAAACAGTTATATTATCGGTTGTTCTGTATGGTTGTGAAACTTGGACTCTCACTTTGAGAGAGGAACACAGGTTAAGGGTGTTCGAGAATAAGATGCTTAGGAAAATATCTGGGGCTAAGAGGGATTAAGTTAAAGGAGAATGGAGAAAGTTACACAACGCAGAGCTGCACACATTGTATTCTTCACCTGACATAATTAGGAACATTAAATCCATACGTTTGAGATGGGCAGGGCATGTAGCACGTATGGGCGAATTCAGAAATGCATATAGAATGTTAGTTGGGAGGCCGGAGGGAAAAAGACCTTTGGGGAGGCCGATACGTAGATGGGACGATAATATTAAAATGGATTTGAGAGAGGTGTGATATGATGGTAGTGACTGGCTTAATCTTGCTCAGGATATGGACCGATGGTTGTCTTATGTAAGGGCGGCAATTAACCTCCGGGTTCTAAAAGCCATGTGTAAATAAGTATTAAAATTAATTTAAAAGTTGTAGAGCAATCTCTTTCGTAAGTTAAAATTACCGCTATATATATTTGTATTGACAAAAGCCGCCCTAAATAAGGGTTCAATAGATCGGCCTAATAATCAATTCATAGTGAACAAAGATTAAAAATAATTATGTGACAATTTGAAAGAAAATAAACATTAAGATAAATGATAAGAAAACATAGGAAATCTTTTACAATAAAAGTTTCTTGGGTACAAATGTTTATTATAATTTTTAATAATTTGCATGTCGTTGGTAGGACACTATATAGCTTCTCGTGTTTCTGTGTAAATAGTTAATTAAATGTTTATTCAGAGAGCCAAACTTGGATAGCTGTAGCATCTACTTCTGAAGAAATGAATTATACCACGGAGTTAAAAAAAGGCGGATAATTCTGTTCCAGTAACGTTGAATAATAATATTGTACTATCAAGTTTAATTTTTCTAAATGAAGTTCCTTTTGTGATCATTTCAGTGACCTGCCCCAGTGCGGCAAGTAATCATTACAGCATTGATTTTTCGTTTGTTTGTATAGCAACAGGCAACGTGAGGTATTGCCAACCTAGAGGAATGTAAACAGTATTGTAAGTACGAGAAAAGAGTTGGGCTACAATCGTCCAAAAAGTAAATATTTTTCTCATGCTCATTATTAATGTAATAGTTGTTTTATTTAAGAGATAGTAATATATTAATTTTTCATTCAGTGCTTTTAAATGTTTGATGAAACACATTAATAATTATAATGAAGGGGGCATGAAGTCTGATGTTGATGGGCGATTTTTCAGGTGAAAAAGAGATGTCTCCAAGCATGACTGGCTTAGGGCTGCAACATTTTAAGATCCTCCACTGCCAATAATGAATAACTTATTTACTTACTTACTGGCTTTTAAGGAACCCGGAAGTTCATTGCCGCCCTCACATAAGCCCGCCATTGGTCCCTATCCTGAGCAAGATTAATCCATTCTCTATCATCATATCCCACCTCCCTCAAATCCATATTAATATTATCTTCCCATCTACGTCTCGGCCTCCCTAAAGGTCTATTTCCCTCCGGCCTCCCAACTAACACTCTATATGCATTCCTGGATTCGCCCATACGTGCTACATGCCCTGCCCATCTCAAACGTCTGGATTTATTGTTCCTAATTATGTCAGGTGAAGAATACAATGCGTGCAGTTCTGTGTTGTGCAACTTTCTCCATTCTCCTGCAACTTCATCCCTCTTAGCCCCAAATATTTTCCTAAGCACCTTATTCTCAAACACCCTTAACCTATGTTCCTCTCTCAAATTGAGAGTCCAAGTTTCACAACCATAAAGGACAACCGGTAATATAACTGTTTTATAAATTCTAACTTTCAGATTTTTTTGACAGCAGACTGGATGATAAAAGCTTCTCAACCGAATAATAACAGGCATTTCCCATATTTATTCTGTGTTTAATTTCCTCCCGAGTATCATTTATATTTGTTACTGTTGCTCCAAGATATTTGAACTTCTCCACCTCTTCAAAAGATAAATTTCCAATTTTTATATTTCCATTTCGTACAATATTCTGGTCACGAGACATAATCATATACTTTGTCTTTTCGGGATTTACTTCCAAACCTATCTCTTTACTTGCTTCCAGTAAAATTCCCGTTTTTTCCCTAATCGTTTGTGGATTTTCTCCTAACATATTCACGTCATCCTCATAGACAAGCAGCTGATGTAACCCGTTCAATTCCAAACCCTCCCTGTTATCCTGGACTTTCCTAATGGCATATTCTTGAGCAAAGTTAAAAAGTAAAGGTGATAGTGCATCTCCTTGCTTTAGCCCACAGTGAATTGGAAACGCATCTGACAGAAACTGACCTATACGAACTCTGCTGCACGTTTCACTGAGACACATTTTAATTAATCGAACTAGTTTCTTGGGAGTATCAAATTCAATAAGAATATCATATAAAACTTCTCTCTTAACCGAGTCATAAATAATGAATAATAAAATGTTTAAAATATTAATTTCAGATGCAATTTGTTCATACTGATTTCACTAGTAACGAAATGTTTAAAGAAGTTGTTTTCCCATGTACAGTTCATTTTGAATGTATTTCATCATCCTTCAATATCTGCACTGAATTAGGAAAATAGTAAAAATATCGATATTTGTGATCACTATACCTTTTACACGTTACGAAAGGAGTAAAATGTAAACATTAAGAAACTGTTGGAAACTTCATCGCCTCAATGTCTACTAGAATAACGTGTGCAGCCATACAAGTGTGCAGCGTATTTGTTACAGTTCGAGATTGTCTCTTATGTACACACAAGCGTTCACAGAATTAGTAAATCATTCCACCAGGTGCGAAACATAAAGCTCTTGTTTGTTCAACAAATAGGTTGTTTTGTGTTACATTGGTTATATGGCGCACTACATCAGTCTCATTGTAAGTATGAAACGTGACTCATAACGGAAATACACAAGATTTAACAAGAGCTTCTCGCTATTTTGACTTGGCATGGCTACCAAGAGAGGAAAACCTGATTTTATGAAAATACTCGAAGTTTGGAGTATAATTCCATTATTAACCCTCAAACACAGAGGTGCGGTCTCTGAGATCATTTCAAAATTTTTAATGTGGAAATGAACCGGTTCCCGGCACTTGACGTTTGTGTACTTTCTGGCGGGAAGCCGGTGGTGCAGTTCGCTTAATGGTATTAAATTATTTCGTGTAGTTTTGGAGATATTACACGTAGTATACAGCTAGCGGTATCGTAGACCTCACGTCTGTGTAACTGGACTGTTTTTCTTCTTTCTCACATGGATTCTACAGGGACATCATTTTATTTTTACTAACATTTCTGATATTAACCTGCCTATACCTTTGAATCAACGGTTGCTAACCCCTTCCATGACTGGAGTTCGATGGCGTAATATACAAACAAATCACTTTACTAGGTATAGGAGGGAAGAAAAGTAATTCATCCATTTACGTAAACTATGAAATATCAAGCTTTTGAGTTTGATAATTTTCGTTGGGTTTTTGTTTAATCAAAATACTGTATTAACAATGAGTGTTTTTACTCACGAAGTGAGCTGTCCATACGGACGTATTCATTATGCAGTGTATATTAGAGTGTCTATAGCACATTAGCGTACACTATAGAGAATGAAGTTAAATTGAAAAATAATCATAATATGGATATTTAAACACATTTTTCAAAATGGTGGCGGTTCATTTCGATTAATGTATCTAATTCCAATTACCAGTTTCGTCCTTCGTACTAGTAGGCCTAACTCATGTTGAAATAATTCTGTACCTACTCTATAAAAGAGTACCTTACGCACTGTAAATTCAATCTTCACTTCTGCTCGATCCGAAAAGATAAAATTACTCAGACATTCTATCTACTGTCCAAGTGATTATGTCGCAGGATCGTAGAAAGGAGGGAAATCACGTGACAGTTAATTACTTAACGAGGCCCTTTTATTTAAGTTATTTTAAACAGTTGTATGGGTATAATATTACGTATATGTCCAATTCCTAACAGAAATTAATGTTCTCTGAAAAGAGCTAAGACAGCCCAGCCACTAGCCTTTACCGAGAGGCGAATAGAAACTGGTGGGGAAAACCGGAATGCGACGTAGTCAAATGGACGACAGTACCTGTGCGAAAATGATTCAATATTGAAAGCTCTTTCGTCATTGGAAAACGCGAACATATTTTTGGAACGTACTGTGACGGTAAGGCTACTATGACTTGGATCTGTGTGGAAGACGGTTGAACTTCATTAGTAGAAGGGGTGGGAGTGAAGTACATTCAAAAACTCAGGTACAATAAAAATTGAAGTAAAAATAAAATGATGTCCCTGTGCAAAACGTCCTTTGCAAAAAATAGTGTTAGCGATGGAAACTTTGACGAGACAGTGCTTGAGTGGACGAAGAATGAGGATTGTGACTCTGACTCTGCATGTGAATAAGATTTCGTCCTAGAGAGTGATGACTAGACTTCGTGGAATTGCCACGAGATGCACAAGGTTTACTGTGCACGCAGTATAGATTGTATGAGAAAGGGGCGTGCGAAGGATGAAGTATGCCTCTGATGTAAACACTGAGCAGTATACTGCGGTTACAATAAAACCTGTATCCTGCATTCAAGAAATGTAATGAATGATCATTGAAGTAGGATATGTCTAAACATGTAAATACACAATTATTTTATAGTGAGATATATTAACATCATTCTTGAATATGTACATTACAGTGAAGAGTTACGTACATTTTGAGCGACTGCAAAGTAACCTCCTCCGAAATGGAAAAATGTACGTTCAACATCACACGATGTAATACGTGCATATTTGAAGAACGGAAAGTCACTACTTTTTAGTACACCAACTTCAGATGTCTTGTCGTGACCTGATAGTACATCATTATAATACGAAATTGTGAATAGGCAGAATTTTTAGAAATAATGTTTCTCAACTTACATTTCACTTTTCCTGAAATTAGTAAATTGTTATTTCGGATAATGGTTTGTGATACTTCATCCACTATATTAAGGGCTTCTGAGAGTTGTAGTTTAGACGATTCTAACAAGATGATACTTTTGGACACGATTTAAAATTAGAATCAATGAACAGAATATCTTCCAATAGCTGTTCAGAAGGCAATGATTTTATAGCTGCAACAGCGAAACTGTCTATGCTATCCAATGGATCAATTACCTCCATTATTTTGCCGTAATGTTCTGCATAATAATTAACAGCATCCAACCACGTTCCCCAATGGATCAAGACTGGCTGCGGGGGTAAGGGTGTTCCAGGGGCAATTGTTTGGAACAGCAACACTCTCATTGTAGTATGTTTGATTGAATTCTTGTCTGCACTGAGCAAATGTTAAGCTTTGACTATTCCAAGCACAGTAATGCAAAAACAAGTGCTTACTTAGGCATACATTAGCTGTAGCTGCTCTATCTATTTCGACCGGTCACAACTCTTAACATGAACTGCTTATAATACGAGACCAGGCGGTCGCTCACCTCCTCTATACTACCGTACATCGGCAACCTGATTGCATGTTGCGTGTGGCAATTCAACGAAGTCTAGTGATGAACAATGATTGCCTATTGAAAGTGTACTGTAGGCTATATAAAGTAGCTAACGTTTTGAATAATTTATATTTTTTACTTTAAACATTTCACTTTTTATTCCATTTAATCATTAAATGTGCAGGGCTACTACAAAAGCTTTACCCGATTCCATAGCCTTGTATTATGAAAAGTATGAGACATACATTATTGAAAGTTATACCAATAGGAAGAGAAACTCATCAAATTTTTGGTCCATCAACTGCTACAAGTGCTCGATGTGACCTCCTCGACAAACATCCACTCGGTAGTCTAACTCCTGCCACACCCGCTGGAGCATATCACGATCAACTCTAGCCACTGCCACACGGATCCGGTTATTAAGTTCTTCAAGATTAACTGGCAAAGGAGGTACATACACTTGATCTTTGACAAACCCCCATAGAAAAAAAATCACAGGGAGCCAGATGTGGCGACCGAGGAGGCCAACGGAGAACACACCGATCGTTGTTAGAAGCCCGTCCACATCAACGTTGTGATAGATACTCATTAAGATACTCACGCACTTCCAGATGGAAATGTGGTGGAGCCCCATCTTGTTGAAATAAAAACCCTGGTTTATCTTAATGTAACTGAGGCATCAACCACATCAACGGGCTTCTAACAACGATCGGTGTGTTCTCCGTTGGCCTCCTCGGTCGCCAGATCTGACTCCCTGTGATTTTTTCTATGGGGGTTTGTCAAAGATCAAGTGTATGTACCTCTTTTGCCAGTTAATCTTAAAGAACTTAATAACCGGAGCCGTGCGGCAGTGGCTAGAGTTGATCGTGATATGCTCCAGCGGGTGTGGCAGGAGTTAGACTACCGAGTGGATGTTTGTCGAGGAGGTCACATCGAGCACTTGTAGCAGTTGATGGACCAAAAACTTGATGAGTTTTTCTTTTTATTGGTATAACTTTCAATAATGTATGTCTCATACTTTTCATAATACAAGGCTATGGAATCGGGTAAAGCCTTTGTAGTAGCCAGGGGCGGCCCGTCCTTATGTGCTGCAGTGCTACAGAACAATGATAATTTTTGCTCAAATAATGTATTTACAATACCACCATAGTATCTGATCTGCCATTTGACAATTTTCCGTGGTTATGTTCATGACGCGTTATAGAGTGTTTAGTCTTCGCTCTTAGCTCTTTGGTGCCTCAGGGGGTACAATGTGCTACTCAAAACTCTAAATGAGAATGTAGACAATTAATGCGCATGTGCGAAGCTGAAATCACTGCTCTGATTGGCTATTTTTACGCGGGGAAGTGCTGTAGTCAGCTTCAGCACAACACAGCTTGGAGATTGCAAAAGTAAAGCGTAACGAGAGAATGCTTGTTTGTGGAAGAACTCGGAACTATTTACAATGTAGGCCTATTTGGTAATTCAAGTGTCCGACTGCTGCTGCCGTCTACCCGCTTTTTAAGGTTCCTCCTGAATCAGTCAGCAAGCGACGGAGAATGGAATCCCAGAAAACTGAAGCCAAGGAAGTATGTGACCGTATAATTCGGAAAACTACTCACCGTTTCCAGTCTTTAAGCTATCTAGATGCAACAAAATTGTTAAACAGCAAATTTTCTGGCAATTTTTGGATAGCCTAATTTTCCTGAACGCGAACTTGAAGTTGCTGTCAACAGCTATACTGTACTGAACAAAAGAGTGTTAAAGACACAACTTTGAGTTCTATACGGAACACCTGCCTTCCGGAATATAGATAGAGCTGTTCAATTGTTACGATACATAACCTCCAACAATTCACAGGATCCATTCTGTGAAGTAACACTGTCAATAGAAAAGAGTATGATATCCAAGTTGAAGGGTTTAACACCAGGGTAATTGACAGGTTCTGCAGTAGGAAGGAACGTCGTATGGATTTCATTTTTCGTCACTAGGCGAGTCTCAAGTTAAGATAAATACATATAAGTGTATACAGTAGGAAAATATAGAAATTGTAGCACACTCATTATTTTGACCACCAGCCGCTACTGGTAGTAGCCCTGTATATTATTCCACTAATTTCATTAAAAACTGAACACCAGTCATCGTGGGCTCTCCACTGCCTTGGTGCCAACGAATAATCATATATTCACGGGATCCAAGTTCGATTCTTGTGAATAATTGTGCTTATGTTAAATCCTTAAGGTACCCTGAAGAGATAAAGGATATTTCATAATTATTATAGTTGCAAACTGGAGAATGAGTAGAGAACATTAAAGCAAGGCAAAAGTCCTAATAAACGTAGATTCGAAAACCAGTCGTTTTCGACATATACGGGGTTTCATTATGTCTCCTCAGTACAGTTGCTCAGGGGCAACACAACATTCGATATGCACTGAAAGAAGAGAGTGTTATAACATGTGCTTAATATGACCACCGTTCATGATAAGGCAGGCATCAGGACGTTTCCTCACCGAAAATGTTACATGTTTGAATATTCATAGAATGTGTGTAATGCCTTCTAAAGCGTTGACAATGCGTTCCCGGACTTCGTTTACAATATCAAAAGAGCTGGAATGGAGAAAATATTATTTTCAAATATCCCCAAACAAAAAGTCAAATCCAGAGAATTGAAGTCGGGGGACCTAGGAGGCCATGATGTTGGTAAGCCACAATCCAGACACTTATTGTGGAACTCACGAACTTGAAATGAAAGCGAGACAATGCCCGTCATGCAAGTACCACAGCAGTTGCAGACACATCATTCAGAAGGCCACGTAGGTATTGTTACAAAAAATGTAGGTATGCACTACCATTAAGTCTGCCATGTAAGACACGAGGTTCGAAAGTTGTAACGGTTGCAAATATACGGGACTGTATTCAGCGATGACACCATATCTCGGAACCGGTTCGTTTCCGGACCTATGTTCATTAGGACTTTTTATCTCGTTTCATTGTTCTCTAGTCACTCTTACAATTATGAAACACTCTGTATAGTACAAATAGCTTTCAAATTAGAATAATAAAACCTGTTACCTCGCGAACAATTTTGGTAACTGAACATTAGTTGCATACCACATATTGTGTACGAGTACTCCATAATCACTAGGATTTTGTCGATAGATTGTCGGTTCACGCTGTATAGAAATTGATGTTAAATAATCATAAAAGAAACCATAATGAAAGTAACATTTCACGGCATCCAACCGCATGATCTGAATCAATGACATATCTATACAACAGAATCCAACAAATGGTGCTCTCATACAGATTTATTGGCCGAAACTGATAGCTGCATGGTGGCAGTACAAAATCAGATTGTGCACATAAATTATTTGGGGTTCATAATGTAGGATGAAAACACCCACAGTGATTGATGTAGGCGATGCAAAGGAACATCAGAAATAATTCAACATGTTATAGCAGGATATGATCACTACAAAAGAGCCATTAAATGCACTACTAGGTATAAGTCACCGAAATCATACATATATAACCACGCTATCAAAAATACACACTTTCAGATAACGCTACTGTTACACATGCAAATTGAGGGAAGGGATTCCCCGGTATCGGGAGGTTACGCCCCATTCTTGTTACCGTGAGCGAATGAATCAAAATATCTTACTGGGAAATGTGAAAAAAATATCGACCGAGTAGGGGAAAAGAGTGATTGTAAATCAGCAATAACTGTCGTCTTTAAATTAAATAACAAACATTTCTTAACAGTAAGCTAATCTACAAGTGGACAGTTTCAAATAGCCTACTTCGGGTGTACTACTGGGTGTTCAGTTCAAAATGTGTCATGGCTCGTTGTATTCCGTCATGTGGCTAGCCGATGAGCCTAGAGAATTCAATCTTCCTACATTTCTGCAGAGGTGTATAACCTAAGAGGCAGAGAAGTTGCCTAGCAAGTACGGCGTTCATTCTGAAGAGTACGTACCGATACGTACGGTAACGCCGGTAGTGGCAGGAATGTGAACTGTTTGGAAATACGTACTGTCGGGATATGGGGAGAGGGTTAAGACGGTTACTTACGTATTTGTTGACATTAATTTCGACGGTCAACATGGACACGGGGCATTTGATTTGTGTTGTGGAATGTTGCCGTACGCAACCGATGATAACAAATATCCTGCGTACGACTTGCCGGCGCAAAACACAGTTCGAAAGAGGTTATGGTAGCACACAGACCGTACAGACCGCCATCTGTTGCTACGACGTTCAAGTTATACCGTACATGTTCTCAAGTTCAGATTGAAGAACGCCTTAAATAATAGGCAACTTCTCTAACATATAAGCTGAAACTCGCTTCAAATCGGTGACCCAACAACAGTGACGTCATGACACACTTTGAAATGAACACCCAGTATAAGCAGTAACATGAGTTGCTGCCAGGAATTCAAGAGGAAGATAGCAATGGAAAAGGAAGATTTGAATATAAAACGGAGCATCTGCGGACCTCTGGCAAAAGAATTAAGGAAAAGACTAGTGAAGTGCTTTGTTTGGAGCGTGGAATTGTACCGGGCAGAAAAATGGACATTACGAGTCTTGAATAAGAAAACAATATCAGTGAATTCAATTCTCACCATTCAATATTTGGGTGGAAATCAGATTTCTCTATCTCCATGTCATAGCAAATACTGAGGGAGTCTTATATCATCATCCAAAAAGAATTGTACCCGATGCACCATATTCTGTGACGTTTGCTGAAGTGTATAGTCATCAGTAGGGACCGTATTCTGTCTCAGGGCGTCCGGGTATAAGGATAGTTGTTCATAAACTATATTGGCGTGACATCATATTTGACGCTCGACTCAGGTACTATCAGCGAACACTTGCATCTCGCTTGTCCCAGGCGCAATACCAACGCAAAAAAAATTATTGTGCGTTATAGGTCGCGCCAGGGATTTTGGCAGATGGATTTTCTTAATGTGATCTGGAGAGCGAGTCCTCACCGCTGCAAGAACGGCTGTTATAGTCGGAGGCACCGATTTTGGCAGATGACCTCCATGACATTTCCAGTAGGCGAGCCAATATTGTTTGTGTAAGCTGCGAGAATGTGATGCGATAACATTCTGAGTCGTTCATATTTTCATAACAGCAGCTCATATCAATTATCCTTATTATGAAACACACCACGGTACAGTCCTACTCAAAGAATACCTTTAATAAATGTAAATGACTTCCGTTCGCAATGATTTTACAATACGTCTCCTACATTTTCTAAATTAAAATAATTCTTAATTAAAAGGAAAAAGCACTGCATTGCGCATATATATAGGGGAGAGACGGGTAGTATCGGACATCGGGTAATATCGGACAGTGAGTTTCTTTCATCTACCACACGATGATAGTACCTGATTGACATGGTTACGTTTCTGTGATGTCGCATAGAGAAACGTAACCATGTCATTCAGGTACTACCATATGGTGGTAGATGAAAGAAACGCTCTGTCCGATACTACCCGATGTCCGATACTACCCGACTCTCCCCTATATAATCCTACCCTTACCAGATCAATATACAAGATTTGTCCAGTAATAATCTAGTGATCTTCTACTGGTGGTACGACAATTCAAGTTAATAAAATTACGATTCTTCTTAATAATCAAAATATAATTTGGTTAATTGGGTAAAATTGCATGCTGCGGAAGTTAGATTTATATAAGAGTATAATAAATAGGATTGTAATGGATATTACAAGGGCAATAATTTCTTCACACGCACATTGTGAATAGAACAGAGAAGAAAGCATTTTAAAATATTCGAAATCGTACGAAATATCGGAGAAACCAATTTTCCCTGCACAAATTGCACCAATTCAAAAATATAATTACCATTCACAATAAATACTGTATTTTATGGATTCTAAAAAGTTATTTATTAATCCAGAAGTATTGGCTGATGACTATACTCAATTCCAGCACAACATAATTTCAGAATATGTAGAAATTACACTTTGGATTTTACTAAATGTATAGGCCTACCATCAAAAGGTGTTACATACCCCCTTAAATACTGTACATGTGTTACCTGTGCGATATCCGATGTTTAATTTTTTTAAATATAATTCATAGTACTGAAACTGCCATATTGAATTCGCACAAATTGTATTATTCGTAATTTTCGTCTCGAAAACCCCTAAGATATCTAATTTAATTTTTCACCCATTTTTGTCCCACTCCACCACTTTAGGGACAAAGTCGGACTAAATAATACCTTATTCGTATTCTGTGATTGCAAAGATCCCCAGATATCGACTTTCATCGAGATCGGATGACATGAGATTTCTCACTCCCTTCTGCCTTTTCATTAGTACCGTACCTTTGGATATGGTATTTAAAAAATCTAAGAATGTTTAACCAATGTTGTAGAGAGTAACCTTTATTTTAAATTTGACGTCTCTAGTTAAATATAGTTTAGTGAATTTTTAAAATCGTCGACTTCTTTCTCTCTCCTCTCTGCTCGGAAGTAAAAAAACTGAACTTATTTCAAGGGAGTAGCCTACATGAAATTCAATTTTTTTTACTTTCCTTATACATTTTAGAAACAATTCTGAGAGATGAGATGAATAGTCTAACCCAATTTTATGAGTGAATCTTTGTTTTAAATTTAAAGGCTGCACGTCTGCTGGTTAAAAAAAAATAAATCGGTATAATTATTTTGATCATTACTGCTTCCCATTTTCCATCCCTTAATCTTCGCATTTCGTAAAACTCAGTCCTATCTATTGAATAAGAATTAACATATTTCCATCTACATATATATTTCCATATATATAACAGATTATATTTCCATTTCGTACAATATTCTGGTCACGAGACATAATCATATACTTTGTCTTTTCGGGATTTACTACCAAACCTATCTCTTTATTTGCTTCAAGTAAAATTTCCGTGTTTTCCCTAATCGTTTGTGGAGTTTTTCCTAACATATTTACGTCATCCGCATAGACAAGCAGCTGATGTAACCCGTTCAATTCCAAACCCTCTCTGTTATCCTGAACTTTCCTAATGGCATATTCTAGAGCAAAGTTAAAAAGTAAAGGTGATAGTGCATCTACTTGCTTTAGTCCGCAGTGAATTGGAAAAACATCAGATAGAAACTGGCCTATACGGACTCTGCTGTAAGTTTCATTGAGACACATTTTAATTAATCGAACAAGTTTCTTGTGAATACCAAAGACACATATAGACTACTGTATTATTTGTTTAGTTTTTGGAGGTGACTGTCCAGAGTGCACAAATACTCTTCGTGCATGTTTACTCTTATGTCCTACCCATTCCACTGCGACAGAGATAACAGCCGATCTTGCAGCGGTGAGGAACTCGCTCTCCAGATCGCAGTAAGAAAATCCATCTGCCAAAATCCCTGACGCGACCTTATATCTCTGTCGCAGTGGAATGGGTAGGACATAAGAGTAAACATGCACGCCCGAGTATTTGTGCACTCTGGACAGTCATCTCCAAAAACTAAACAAATATTACAGTAGTCTATATGTGTATTTGGTATTCCCAAGAAACTTGTTTGATTAATTAAAATGTGTCTCAATGAAACTTACAGCAGAGTCCGTATAGGCCAGTTTCTATCTGATGCTTTTCCAATTCACTGCGGGCTAAAGCAAGGAGATGCACTATCACCTTTACTTTTTAACTTTACTCTAGAATATGCCATTAGGAAAGTCCAGGATAACAGAGAGGGTTTGGAATTGAACGGATTACATCAGCTTTTTGTCTATGCGGATGACGTGACTATGTTAGGAAAAACTCCACAAACGATTAGGGAAAACACGGAAATTTTACTTGAAGCAAATAAAGCGATAGGTTTGGTAATAAATCCCGAAAAGACAAAGTATATGATTATGTCTCGTGAACAGAATATTGTACGAAATGGAAATATAATCTGTTATATATATGTATATGAAAATATGTTAATCCTTAGTCAATAGAGAAAACTGAGTTTTACGAAATACGAACATTAAGGGATGGAAAATGGGAAGCAGTAATGATCAAAATAATTATACCGATTTATTTTTTTTAACCAGCAGACGTGCAGCCTTTAAATTTAAAACAAAGATTCACTCATAAAATTGGGTTAGACTATTCATCTCATCTCTCAGAATTGTTTCTAAAATGTATAAGGAAAGTAAAAAAAAATTGAATTTCATGTAGGCTACTCCCTTGAAATAAGTTCAGTTTTTTTACTTCCGAGCAGAGAGGAGAGAGAAAGAAGTCGACAATTTTAAAAATTCACTAAACTATATTTAACTAGAGACGTAAAATTTAAAATAAAGGTTACTCTCTACAACATTGGTTAAACATTCTTAGATTTTTTAAATACCATATCCAAAGGTACGGTACTGATGAAAAGGCAGAAGGGAGTGAGAAATCTCATGTCATCCGATCTCGATGAAAGTCGATATCTGGGGATCTTTGCAATCACAGAATACGAATAAGATATTATTTAGTCCGACTTTGTCCCTAAAGTGGTGGAGTGGGACAAAAATGGGTGAAAAATTAAATTAGATATCTTAGGGGTTTTCGAGACGAAAATTACGAATAATACAATTTGTGCGAATTCAATATGGCAGTTTCAGTACTATGAATTATATTTAAAAAAATTAAACATCGGATATCGCACAGGTAACACATGTACAGTATTTAAGGGGGTATGTAACAGCTTTTGATAGTAGGCCTATACATTTAGTAAAATCCAAAGTGTAATTTCTACATATTCTGAATAAATGTTGTGCTGGAATTTAGTATAGTCATCAGCCAATACCTCTAGATTAATAAACAACTTTTTAGAATCCATAAAATACAGTATTTATTGTGAATGGTAATTATATTTTTGAATTGGTGCAATTTGTGCAGGGAAAATTGGTTTCTCCGATATTTCGTACGATTTCGAATATTTTAAAATGCTTTCTTCTCTGTTCTATTCACAATGTGCGTGTGAAGAAATTATTGCCCTTGTAATATCCATTACAATCCTATTTATTATACTCTTATATAAATCTAACTTCCGCAGCATGCAATTTTACCCAATTAACCAAATTATATTTTGATTATTAAGAAGAATCGTAATTTTATTAACTTGAATTGTCGTACCACCAGTAGAAGATCCCTAGATTATTACTGGACAAATCTTGTATATTGATCTGGTAAGGGTAGGATTATATATATATATATATATATATATATATATATATATATATATATGCGCAATGCAATGATTTTTCCTTTTAATTAAGAATTATTTTAATTTAGAAAATGTAGGGGACGTATTGTAAAATCATTGCGAACGGAAGTCATTTACATTTATTAAAGGTATTCTTTGAGTAGGACTGTACCGTGGTGTGTTTCATAATAAGGATAATTGATATGAGCTGCTGTTATGAAAATATGAACGACTCAGAATGTTATCGCATCTCATTCTCGCAGCTTACACGAACAATATTGGCTCGCCTACTGGAAATGTCATCGACGTCATTGCCAAAATCGGTGCCTCCGACTATACTTTCCGATCCACCCTGGTGCTAATCAGATTCTCATAGTTCAATCGAGTGTCAATGAGCTGGTTGATTGGCTATATGGTGCTCGTTTGAAATTATCTGTAGTAATGTCACGAGAGCTCTGAGATTTATCTGGGTAATCTCAGACCTCGAGTGACATTTGTTAGGACTATTTCGTGAATAAAATAAAAATGTAAATAATATACCCTAAAATGTGGAGTAATGGCTAGCACGTCTGGCGACGAAACCAGGTGGCTCGGGTTCGATTCCCGGTCGGGGCAAGTTGCCTGGTCGAGGTTTCTTCCGGGGTTTTCCCTCAACCCAATATGAGCAAATGCTGGGTAACTTTCGGTGTTGGACCCCGGACTCATTTCACCGGCATTATCACCTTCATATCATTCAGACGCTAAATAACCTGAGATGTTGATACAGCGTCGTAAAATAACCTACTTAAAAAATCCCTAAAATTAGATCACAAAATGTTAAAGATTGTATATTTACGAATACTTCACCTATTCAGGCATTGTGAAGTAGAATAGATGAATATCGATTACTGCAATAAAGAAATTCGATGTTATTATTCAGTAATGCCAATTGCGAAAAGCGAAATACAGGTTTAACAATGTTAATTACATGTACTGCACTTTTGTCTTATTATTATAACATGAATACATTTGCATTATCTGCTGAAATCATAGTTTAATTTACAATTTTATAATATAATTACAGTAACGTGATTAATACATTAATTAAATGAAGAATTGTATAGCAATGCTTATTTATTCACAGCGAGGCATGTTGCTACACAATGAAGCCATCTCTGTATAGATAATTATTAAAACACGAATTTTATTACTCCATACGGAAGGCAGTTTGATCAAAGACTTTGTATATATTAGTCTACTATACAAGGTCTTTGGGTTTAATATGCGATGATGTTACATAAATTTGAATATCTGACTTTCTATTAACTGTTTAATTTCATTGACAAAATACAAATTTTATAGGCTACAATTACCCTATAGGTTAAGTTACCTGTGGCAGCAGGACCAATGTCAGCTTGCCTTATTTCGACAGTTACTCGTGCTACAGAAAAGCATTTTTATAGCTCGACAAACGCATTCTCGCTGTAGTGTGTAACGGAACTAAAACTGCATCTACACAGTTTGATATTCCAATCGCGTATGCGTGCAATCTGGGAAGAATGTTGAAAGAATCAAGTTTAAAAAGTGCGTTCAATTAAGATGCATGAAGATTTTGTGTCTACATGATGCGCCGTTTTGAACGTCGTCTTCACTGCGTAAATATATTAATTAATATTAAATATCAATCTTGCATTCATTGCTTTAAAGTTGAAAGAACAGTTTAACCGTGTAGTTGAATCTTAATGTATTCATGATCATCAATTTACGGGGAAACAGTTGGCCACAATGACTAAACAAAAGAACGACCATGCGATGAATGGATAGCGATAAATCTGGCTGCGAAAATTATCGCAAAGTGTGACTGTGATTGGTTGGAATTCAACATTTCATTACACTCCATTGGTCGAAAATGGAACGACGTCATGTAAACGAAATAGTCTTCAAAATACTCTTTGCATTTCAACCAAGAAATTTGTAATCCTGTGAGTTTAAGCAAAACAGAAAAAACACGTCGCGCAAGAGAATATTACATGTTTGATAACTTATCACTAGACTGACTATGTAGACATACAAGCATTCTATTTATCACTAAGTATAGTTTTCAACAATAGACGATAAAGAACAATCGACAGTCGTGCTATTTGAGTCATGGCCTCCTATAGGCCTAGATACTTATTCAGCCATTCAGTTTCAAGTTGACACTGACTTTCGTAAGGGAGTTAAAACTAGATAGTGGATGCGGGATGACTTATCGTTGAATGTAGTGCACATTTACTATATGTTACATTTTTTTTCATTCAGACCATTGGCTCAACAGGTTTTAAACGTAAACAGAAGACTTCAACATGCTACTGTGTCTCCGTACAGTCAGAAGGAAAAGAAAAATAACGTACTGTAGTACATACCTTGCAAGTTCAGTCCTCGTCATCATTGATGGAATTACCAGCGTTGCAGTAAACGAAGATATATTCTCGTAAGTTGTCGAAGCTGAATCGTCTTCGCCTATCGCTTAAACAGTTTTTGTATCGAGAGAATTTCTGAAGAAAATCTCTAAAATGGGGCTCACTCAATTTCTTTAGAGGAATATTTGTACTGAGCATCATGTTGCACGTGTCGTTTAGACCCGCACAACTAAATTATGATGATGATGATGATGATGTAGTAGATGGTTCCTCAGATTTCATTTCAACGCATTTCCTGTGCGATGTACTGTTGCATTGTTTCTCTATAGCCTAAGTTGTTCTGGTTTTTATTTCAATTTTACATACATTACACACGATATTGTCTTCGTTAATACATAAAATGTCACTCTCATACTTCTTAATTGCATTTTGTATCTCTGAGCGAATTTAACGTTTTGCCATTATGAATGGATCAACACAACACTATTAATAATAATAATAATAATAATAATAATAATAATAATAATAATAATAATAATAATAATAATAATTTATTTAACCTGGCAGAGTTAAGGCCATACGGCCTTCTCTAACACTCAACCAGGAGTAAAACTGCGTTACAAAAAACACTACAAATTTACAAAGTACACTACAATTTTACACACAAAACTAAATAAAATAATATAATGTAAACAACAAGTCAGTAGAAATCAGACATAATATATAACATACAGAAAGAAAGGAAAAAGCATAATCAAATGTGAACAGCAGTTAAAAATAAATGAGGCAAACAAAGTATAAAAAAATAAGACAATTATTGATAATAATAATAATAATAATAATAATAATAATAATAATAATAATAATAATAATAATATTATATATTATTATTATTATTATATTATATTATATTATTACTATTCAACGCGTACTAAATACTTGAGCAGGATAGCACAACTGCATACATTGCGTTATGAACGGACCGGGGTTCATTCGTTTTGTACGCTGCTGTACTCGCCAGGTACACAAAAAGACGGACGGCGCGGCACGTGCCATATACTCTGATACGAAACAACTTCACTTTTCCTTAAGTCATCCCGCATCCACTGTCTAGTTATAACTGATTAAAATGTAAAGGTTTATATGAACCACTCTGTATTAATATTTTGTTTGCTGATTAAAACATTCAATGTATTATTCCGATTTACTCGCATTACATTTAATTATGTTTGTGTTAATAACTGAGGTTCCAAATAAAACAATAGCCCAAGTCTGTTTTTGCGAAATTGACACTTTCACTGACAAGGAATAGCACGAGTCCATGACTTTATACACGTTTGTGACATCTTCATCCTTTGTTCCCATGTATAGTAAGGATCACGTAAGATTAGTTCCTAAAAGGCTAATTTGGCCATCTCTCCAGTGTTGCCAACTAATATTTGATATCGCCAAAAGAGGGTAAAATCACAATGCCATGTACTAAAATAATACTAATAATAATAATAACAATAATAATAATAATAATAATAATAATAATAATAATAATAATATAGTATTAACAATAGCGATGTCTTGCTTATTTACCACATCTCATCTTTATGTTGGAGAGGTGTTTTCTAAAAGGTTCAATAATTTGTGAAAGAGTATATTTTTCTTCGGGATCTCTCCCACATTATTTTAGTACAGTAGTTGGTAGATTAGTGTATGATCTAATATTAAAATGTGTTTTGTCTGACAACATGAAATTCATTGCTTTGATTAAACAGTTTACTATTCACGAGACCTAACCTAAAAATGTATTTTGTTTGATCATGTGAAATGATTAGTGCGCATTCCGAAAACAAATGCCACTTTGAAATGTATGCCTAAGAACATTTATTCTATTACTGTAATAAAAGTCTAAACATGAAAGATGTGAATTAAAATGTAAAATGGTGTTTCTATCGATTACCCAAGGGCATGTATCACACGAAATATGTTATATTTGTTTACACTTAGCCTATCTGACTATAATCATGAAATTGTAACCACAACACAAAGCAACACATACAATAACTATTATGTATTAATATTAATACTGATATTAATTAATTATTATGTTCAAATTTCACTAGCTTCATAGTAATCGGCTCAGAAATCTAGAACAATTTGAATTTTCAGAATTTAAACTACCGACAACTTGTGTCACTGCTGTCAATATAACAGACATAAAATCACTACCAGTTGTAGTATTTCTCAGTATCGAAATTAGAAACGAAGTTGGCAAAAGAAAATTCAACCTGCAAACTAGAAAATCACCATAATCCACTAGCTTATGTAGTAGAGAGGTGTGAAAATTATTAGAATAATCTTAATTTTAAAGGTTTTTTAATAGTTCCTTCACAAATATTCATTGAATTGATGAATATTGGTATATATTACTATACTGATGTAGGATATATTTACTACTAACAATGCCGGAAAGCATTGTTGTACATTGGTATTTTTCTTATTTTATAATTGTTATGTGAATTCAGAAATTATTATATTACGTTGGCGGAATTGGAAACATAAAAAATTATATGCACAAAACAGATGTATACGTTCATTTGAACCTTTACAACAATGTAAACGCAAAGAACAATTTGTTTAAAGCATTTCTTAATTAATTTTTGATGTTTCCAATTCTGCCAACATCATACAATAATTTCTGAATTCCCATAACAATTGTAAAATAAGAAAAATACCAATGTACAACAATGCTTTCCGGCATTGTTAGTAGTAAATATATCCTACATCAGTATAGTAATATTATATAACAATATTCTTCAATTCAATGAATATTTGTGAAGGAACTATTAAAAAACCTTTAAAATTAAGATTATTCTAATAATTTTCACACCTCTGTAATGGGGGAAAAATGGTTAGGTTTCACCCTTAGGGTACTAAGTAAGCTGACTTGGACTCTAAAGGTATCCCAAGCCTATCACTTCGGTCATTGTTTTGTTGTCGGCAGTGCCAACTTGGGATCGATGCTGCAGAGTCACTGGGTTGACAAAAAAAATTAATCTGAACAAGAAAGATGTATTTAGTACGGTAGTAAAATTCTTTGTTTATAAAGACAACATCAAATTAATTTGTATATTTCAAGATTTTAAATTTCAATAAGATTACACATAAAATAAATTTGATAAAAAGTAGAATAGTATTAAACGAAAATGTTAGCATGAAAAAGAATGTTGTAACTGTAATTTATATTTGATTTACGTAATTAATATGTCGAGTATGTTTACATGTATGCTGCAAGATGTATAAATAAGCAAATAACTTGCTGACAAGCATGTAGCAGGAATTTGGACTGACCTACTGTACTCACTGAGAAATACCGATTCAGCTATTGCAGTGTGCTGGGTATATGTCAACAACTGCTAACCTGGATGCGGTGTGATGACATGGAAGAATTAGTTAACATACATAAGTGTACCTATCACTAAACATAAATATGAAAGTTATACAATAAATTTAGACGTTTAAAGTAAAGAAAAAAGAGAGAGAGAGAGAGAGAGAGAGAAAAGAAGAAAAATTAATTTAAAAATGTCCATGGTAGAAAATTGTGAAAAGGAGCAGATAAATAAGTTTTAAACTTTTAATAGTTATCACTAGACCGCGGGAGTGCGGGCCCTATATGGCGATTGCAGTTGATTATGCAGACGGGTATAGAGTATGACGTAAGTCTCTCTCGCCTTTCGCCGTACTCTTCCGTGCATCGAACCCGAAACATTCAGAGTTTGTTTAGCTGTCATACTGAAGAGTTGCGTGTGTGAAATGACACATATTGCAATGCCTAAAACAACTCGTTCACGAAGTGCAATAGTAAATAATTTACTGGAACAATTCGGATGCGATATATATATATATATATATATATATATATATATATATATATATATATATATATATAGGCTATTATAGAAGGAGAAAGTGTTGTATGTGTCATGTGTAATTTCAGATTATTACGAACTAAGAAGTATTATTTTGAAAGACACTGTAATAGTAAAGCACACAAGGAAAATGTTGGACGCAATTCAAACAAGAAACAATCGAGTTCAAATAGTCGGTCACAATTCAATATATAGACTTACAGTATGTGACATGTTGGTACACACAAACATTCCATTCAGAACTTTGGACAATCCCCACTTTAGATCATTTCTGGAAAAAATACACAAATCAACATATTCCAGGAGAAGCAACAATACGTAAAGAATATTTTTACCAATTTCGTACCAGAATACGATTGCCAAAATTCGAGAAAGCGTGAACGATCAGAACATACAGTGAGTGTAAAAAGTATTCGCACGGTGGGTAATAAAAATACGTAGCAATAATAAATGTGCTTCAAATCCAATACTCTCAACTTTTTAGACGTGAACACAAGTTACGTACAAGTATACACATTCTCTGTTATTTGTTTGCATATAAACACAAAATTAATTGCACAAATCTCAAAATAAACAATTATGTTTGATTAAAACACAATGATACCAAACAAAAATACGAACAAAAAGTATTCGCACACTGGTCACACTTTAGTCAGTTCCTTTTCAATTTCAGTATTTTGTAAGGTAGCCCTTGCATTTTACAATAGCCTCTAACCTTCTGGGGATAAAATTAACTAAATTTGAAGTAATACTTGCTGGAATGTTCCACTCTTCTAGGATTGCATTCTTTAGAGACTCGTTGCTGGTAATATGCCTGGTTCTAAGTCTTATTTCTAAATAATCCCAAAGGTCTCTATTGGGTTGATTTCTGATGACTGGGGAGGTATCTGAAGATACGAAGGGATGCTATACAGAATCCACAGTCGAGTATTGTGGGCCGTATGTGTGGGGTCGTTGTCTTGTATGAATATGAAATTGTTCCTGATACTCAATTTTTGGGCACTAGGCACTACATGATTCTTCAGAATATCAATGTAACGTTGGTGATCCATACTGCCCTCTATAAAAGCCAACGACTCCACTCATGCTGAACTCATGCACCCCCATACTAGTACTCAAACTCCACCTTGTTTCACTGTGGGACGAAGATTTTTCTTTTCCAGTTCAGCATTTTTTTTTCTCCACACAAAACTTCTCCCATCAGACTGAACTTACTTTCATCAGTGAAAAGCATTCTGTTCCAAAATTCTTGGGGCCGGTTAAGATTTGTTTCAGCAAAGTCTAATCTTTTGCTCGTATTAACTTTACTTATGTAGTATTTCCTATGGTCGATTCTACCATGGTATTCGCTGCTCCTTAGGCAATTTCGGATTGTACTGTTAGACACACTTATACCGAGGTCACATTGAAGCTCTGCCGCAATAATATGCGGATTCTTTTTAATTTTTCGTATGATTGCTCTGCCACTATATTCGTTTATTTTTCTCTGCCGGCCACTTCTCCTTAAATTTTCGTTGGAATTTCTTTCCCCGTATCCGTCTATGATTCGCTTGATGGTTGACTTACCTCTATTCACAATCGTTGATATTTCACTCAGTGTTTTACATTGATTATGCAGACGAATGATAGTAGCCCTTCCTTTCTTAGAAATTTCTTTCCCTCTTAGTCCCATTTGACGTGATAGCTATATACTACTTGTGATTCTAGAATCAAACTGTCTTGGAACACACATTACGAGCGTTTTCTTAGTACCATCTGCCTACTGCGTTCCGTATGCGTGCTTTTATTCATCAACAGAGTTGAGTGTGCGAATACTTTTTATGCTGTAATTTTGTTAGGAATTCAATTTATTGAACTATGACAGAAGCTACACGCAAAATTATGAAAATTTATTGTGTGTATTTGCTATGTAATTCATTATTATTATACGCTAATAGTTTATTTCATACCGAGAGTTAATAGTACTTTATTTAGGTCTCAATTTGTAGTAAAAACATCGTCGTGCGAATACTTTTTACATTCACTGTACATGGGTTTCAGTTGATGGAGTCTACAGACGTCAGTGGTAGATATGTGGAAAATGTGGTGGTCGGTATACTTTCCGAGAACTGTATAGGAAAAAAATTGTGCTAACTTCAGGGAAACTGGAAAAGGTAAACCATGCAACTATTGTCCAAGTTTTTTTATAAGGCTGTGCGCCTTTTATGGCCGGAAAGGATATAATAATGTACTTCTTTTTGTCACTGATGCCGCTCCATATATTATTAAGGCAGCAAAACAACTTAAAAAGCGGTATTCCAACATGGTGCATTTAACTTGTCTGGCGCACGGACTGCAAAATTCCGTCGACATCGCATCAATTAGATAAGTACGAAATGTATGATTATTGTATGTATGCAATTCATATACTCAAGACTGTACTTTTGAAGCACGCACAGTGAGTTGCTTACCTGAGAGTTCATTACACTCGCCACGGAACGCTCCAGTCATACTTAACGTGACGGTAATGAGCCCGCGTTCCCGCGGTTTAGTTATCACGATTGGTTTAAACATGCACTAAAACTAGACGTAAGTGCAAGTTTGAACAAGTAATTACTGACATTTGCGATAAATGAATTAGTTTAGGAAATTGTGTATTTATTATGTATAACTACTTTTGTATATAGATCATTTTTTAAATTGTTAAGTTTGTACTTTTGTGAACTAATATCAATAAATCTATCACTATCTATCAAAATCTACCACTATCTATCACTGGTTTGACAATTCTGGAAAATGGTGCTGAACGAAGTTTCGAGTGAATCTGATTGTGAAATTTGTGTGAAAAAAGTGCTAAATCTGCGCAAAATAATGAAAAACTTTGGCGAGAAGCAAAACTAAACCCAACAGCATTCATCAAGAAACATGCAGAACAAAATGTTGAGTAAAGGGCCGTATTCAGTTTTGAATATTTTCGTTTTTTTCTTCACAAAAATCTCAATTACACTATTGGCCGTCCAAAATGTATTGTCTGCGAAGAATACGAAGGGTCGGACACCAAAATTTTGGTTGAAAAGAACACAACTCTTGACATCTTGAAAAGGAGGAACATTTTTCATCAATGAAAAACAAACGACTAGGGTTACTAGAATGATTTTATGATGTTATGGAATTTCCTTATAATCGATTTTTAGATGTAGGCTAATTTGCTATTTTTGTCCAAAATACATTTTGTGCAGACATTTTTGTTTGTTTATATGAATTTCTGTTCATTTAGTATGTTTATAAAACACCGAAGTTTAATTCACTATAGCGAAGAAGAGCTAAAATAAAACAACTTGCCAAGTCAAGCTTAAATAAGCCTCAATTATTCTGTACCCAACAAAAGTGCAAATACTTTCAAATACGAACATTAGAACCCTGTTATCTTCGGAACAAAATTGGTTTTTGGCTAACAGTTTCCTATCTCATAATGCTTGGTTTAGCGTAAAGTTTCTCAAAGTGCGTTCCACGGAATCCAAGGTTTCGCGAATAAATCTTAGGGGTTCCATGAGTCCTAAACGGTTTTCAGATTTTATTTTATTCTGAGAGAACAGACTATGAAATACATACAAAAATCATGAAATAATGAATCAGTAATATGAAACTTCACCACCACCACCACCACCACCACCACCACCACCACCACCAATAATAATAATAATAATAATAATAATAATAATAATAATAATAATAATAATATTTAATAATAATAAATAATGTAATAATAATTAATAATGTATTATTATTACTATTATTATTATTAATAATAATAATAATAAATAATGTAATAATAATTAATACTGTATTATTATTATTATTATTATTATTATTATTATTATTAATAATAGTTAATACTGTAATATTATTATCATCATTACTACTAATTTTATTATTATTATTATTATTATTATTATTATTATTATTATTATTCTTATGGCCAAAATTTGTATAAGCACTTCTTTTGACATTATTAACATGGTGGAAGAAAAAAAATTAACTTTTTTATCTGCCCCCATCAGAACGTTTGCTTGTGAGCTCAAAAGTTAATTAATTATTTACATACCCATGACTATTTTCAAGCTTTTCAGCCAATATGAATAAAAATTTTTGAAAACATTGTCGCAAGGAGTCTTTTTAGTTACGACAATATAAACTATATATTTTTAAGTATATTATCAAAACTATTAGCCCTAATAACATCAAATTTTGTACAGATGTAGGCATATTTAAATGGTATAAATTTCATAAATTTTGGATGAAAATTATAGAAGTTAAAAATCACATGTGTCCCCTTATATTTAAACCTTGATACTGAATAATAATAATAATAATAATAATAATAATAAATAATATAATAAAGTAACAATGCTGCTGCTGCTACTACTACTACTACTACTACTACTACTACTACTACTACTACTACTACTACTACTACTACTAATAATAATAATAATAATAATAATAGTTTAGAAACGGCTATAATTCTACAATTCGAAATTACTTTGCAGTATTCAATAGTTTAATAAATGCTGTTCTCATTTATTTGTAATTAGCAACAAGTAGAGGTAATACTAAGGTTAAAAAAGAAGGAGCTACGATGTCAAAATGTTGTTGAAATCTAAGGTCTTGTAAAGCATTGAACTGGAGCCTTTGAAACAGAAGAGTGTCGCCTAGCGATCTCATCTCGCCTGTGTGAATCTAATTCAATGTACGGGAAATTGAATTAATTTCACTTACTAATATAAGCTTCATTTAAGTTAAAATTTAATCTTCATGCGGAATAGAGTTAGTTGAAATTGTTCCTAAGATTCTGCTTGGAAATTTCCATCTTAGAGGAGGATGACAGAGCGAGATCGCATGTCAGTACTCAGCGCAACTAATCGAATTAGTAGACATCTGATATTTTTCTTCACGAGTGTTAGAGTGAATGCAATTTCAGGTCTCAGTGGAAGACACGCATATCGCACTCCACTACGTTCAAAATATTCCCAGACTATACAGCGAACAGAGATCAACGACTGCAGTAATAAAATTAGCTTCCAAGGTTAACTTATAAGAAATAATAATAATAATAATAATAATAATAATAATAATAATAATAATAATAATAATAATAATAATACTTACTTATGGCTTTTAAGGAACTCGTTCATTGCCGTCCTCACATAAGCCCGCCATTGGTCCCTGTCCTGAGCAAGATTAATCCAGTCTCTACAATCATATCCCACTTCCCTCAAATCCATTTTAATATTATCTTCCCATCTACGTCTCGGCCTCCCCGAAGGTCTTTTTCCCTCCGGTCTCCCAACTAACACTCTATATGCATTTCTGTTCGCCCATACGTACTACATGTCTAGCCCATCTCAAGCGTCTAGATTTAATGTTCCTAATTATGTCAGGTGAAGAATACAATGCGTGCAGTTCTGCGTTGTGTAACTTTCTCCATTCTCCTGTAACTTCATCCCTCTTAGCCCCAAATATTTTCATAAGAAACTTATTCTCAAACACCCTTAACCTCTGTAACTCTCTCAAAGTGAGAGTCCAAGTTTCACAACCATAAAGAACAACCGGTAATATAACTGTTTTATAAATTCTAACTTTCAGATTTTTCGACAGCAGACTGGATGATAAAAGAATAATAATAATAATAATAATAATAATAATAATAATAATAATAATAATAATAATAATAATAATAATAATAATAATACTTACTTACTGGCTTTTATGGAACCCGGAGATTCATTGCCGCCCTCACATAAACCCGCCATCGGTCCCTATCCTGTGCAAGATTAATCCAGTCTCTATCATCATATCCTACCTCCCTCAAATCCATTTTAATATTATCCTGCCATCTACGTCGCGGCCTCCCTAAAGATCTCTTTCCCTCCAGCCTCCCAACTAACACTCTATATGCATTTCTGGATTCGCCCATACGTGCTACATACCCTGCCCATCTCAAACGTCCGGATTTAATGTTTCTAATTATGTCAGGTGAAGAATACAATGCGTGCAGTTCTGCGTTGTGTAACTTTCTCCATTCTCCTGTAACTTCAACCCTCTTAGCCCCAAATATTTTCCTAAGAACCTTATTCTCAAACACCCTTAATCTGTGTTCCTCTCTCAAAGTGAGAGTCCAAGTTTCACAACCATACAGAACAATCGGTAATATAACTGTTTTATAAATTCTAATTTTCAGAGTTTTTGACAGAAGACTAGATGACAAAAGCTTCTCAACCGAATAATAACACGCATTTCCCATATTTATTCTGCGTTTAATTTCCTTCCGAGTGTCATTTATATTTGTTACTGTTGCTCCAAGATATTTGAATTTTTCCACCTCTTCGAAAGATAAATCTCCAATTTTTATAGTTCCATTTCGTACAATATTCTGGTCACGAGACATAATCATATACTTATTCTTTTCGGGATTTACTTCCAACCCTATCGCTTTACTTGCTTCAACTAGAATTTCCGCGTTTTCCTTAATCGTTTGTGGATTTTCCCGTAACATATTCACGTCATCCACATAGACAAGAAGATGATGGTAACCCATTGAACTCCAAACCCTGTCTATTATCCTGAACTTTCCCAATGGCATATTCTAGAGCGAAGTTAAAAAGTAAAGGTGATAGTGCATCTCCCTGCTTTAGCCCGCAGTGAATTGGAAAAGCATCAGATAGAAACTGACCTATACGATCTCTGCTGTAAGTTTACACTACAATTAAATGGATCCAAGTTCCATCCATGCAAATTAGCATATTTTATACATCTGCAGACCGGAGAGAGAGAGATTTAGAATTTCTATTATAAAAAATATGAAATCTTAAACCCTTAGAAGGAATACGAAGACTGATATTGCTTATGAATGATTCACAATCAATATTAACCTTAATGTTTTTACAAAGAAATAAATAATCAAGATCTTGAAGTTTGGCAAATACACTACAGCAATTAAATATTTCCAGTTAATCTCATATTTATAATCATCAGGCTTAGGTAAAATCTATAAGAACACAAGTAAATAAATTTTCCTTGAATATTCTCCAATTTAGCCGAGTCAGTAAAAGTAATGGAATTCCATGCTACAGATGCATATTCAAGCTTGGATCTAACCAACGTATATTATAAAATTAATAAACACATAGGAATGGAAAAAGAATAAGTTATAGATCTAATTAGACCAAACATTCTTAATAAATGGGTATAAATATATTGCACATGATCATGGAAATATAATTTAGAATCAAGTAAGACACCAAGATCTCTAATACAATCTTTCCTAGTAATTATGACGTTACTAAGAGAATATTTAAATTTTAGGGAAGTAGTTTTCCTAGGGAAGGAAATGTCAAAAGTTTTGGATGGATGAATTTTCATTCCATTTTCAACAGACAATAGTGCAATTGAATTAATATCATTTTGAATAATAATAATAATAATAATAATAATAATAATAATAATAATAATAATTTCTAAAACAGGAATATTTTTAGACAAACTCATTAGACAGTTAACATTTTTAAATATGAAGTAATTGTTATCACTAATTTAGTAACCCATCGTCCTCAAAACAGCCATTTGCAGAACCATACTTCTTGACTGTAATGTCCGTGCTGATATGTTCTGCAATTTTGTAGAAAAATTAAAAAATAAATATACAGTCAGCTGGGATTACTTTGTGCTTAAAGGGTTACTTTATGCCTATCTGTAATGTTTAACTTTCCCTACTTTCATTAACATCTCGTGACCATATAGCAAAATTCTAATTTATTCCAAGAAGTGTAGGTCTATACACATTATACTAGGTGTTCAGTTCAAAGTGTGTCATGGCTCGCTGTATGCCGTCATGTGGCTAGTCGATGAGCCTAGAGAATTCAATCTCCCTACACTTCCACAGAGGTGCATTACTTTTGTGCCAGAGAAGTTGCCTAGCAAGTACGGCGTTCATTCAGAAGAGTACTTACTGATACGTACGGTAACGCCGGTAGTGGCAGGAATGTGAACTGTTTCGAAACATGTACTGAGGTGAGTTTTTTTTTCTTACTGTCGGGATATGTGGAGAGAGTTAAGACGATTACTTACGTATTTGTTGACATTAATTTCGACGGTCAACATGGACACGGAGCATTTGATTTGCGTTGTGGAATGTTTCCGTACGCAACCAATGTTAAAAAATACCCTGCGTATGACTTGCCCGGCAAAACACAATTCGAAAGAGGTTATGGTAGCACACAGCCCGTACAGACCGCCATCTGTTGCTACGACGTTCAAGTTATACCGTACACGTTCTCAAGTTCAGATTGAACGCCTTGATTAATAGGCAACTTCTCTGACACAAAAGCTGAAACTCGCTTCAAATCGCTGACTCATCAACAGTGACGTCATGACACACTTTGAAATGAACACCCAGTATTATTCATATAGCAAACTTCCGTGTCTGCAGGTGTTCAGAACTACAGTGCTCTTGTTAAAAAAGTTATTTTTTTTTTTTTGTGTTTCATGAAGTATAGTCTTTCTGTAACATCTGTAAAATTTTACTGCAATAAAGACTTTGAAATGTGCATAATAAATTGGGTGAAAACAGAAAAAAGTATCGTAACACTAGTTTGTCACAAATGTTTGTAATAGTGACAACTTGGAACAATAATCACATAAAAAAGGTGATGTGAAAGCACTTTCGTACACGGAAAGTCGAACCATTAATGTTTATTTCATTAGTGCAACGGTCGTCACTTTCTTGCACAGACAACATATTATGAAATGGGAAAAGATGAGTCATCCAATGGTAATTTAATAATATTTTCCTATGTCCCTCACGAGAATATCAGCTGATGTGGAAGCATGTAACTCACGCTTCTTCAATCGTGACACTTTCAGAATCACGACGCGTTTATTCGAGTCTATTACTGATTCATAATATTGCCACAAGAGTGACAACGAAACAGGATAAAAAGGTAAACTTTTGAAGACATAACATGGTGGTAATTAACTAATTCATTCTTTCATTCATAGTTCTCGACCCAAGGGCAGGTCTTTCACTGCAAACCCAGCATTCTCTTATCTTTCCTATTTTCTGCCTTCCTCTTTGTCCCCGCATGTGATTCATACATCTTAATGTCGTCTATCATCTGATATCTTCTTCTATGTATATTGAAAGTAAGACACTTAACACTATCGAAATCTAGAATACAGAAGTCTTCTTCTTCTTCTTCTTCTTCTTCTTCTTCAACATTCAAGTTTGACATGTCTTCAGTCTCTTGCCAGCTGATCTATAACATAATTATTCAGATCGAAGTAATTTAAAATGGTTAACACATTGGAACTATCTCTCGAAGCTCCTCAAAAACTTCCCTAACATACTGGCAATGAACAATACATACATACATACATACATGCATACATACATACATACATACATACATACATACATGCATACATGTACGCACGCACACACACATGTATGTATGTATGCATGTATGCATGTATTTGTTATCAAATCAGAATTTTGAGGACTCTAATTAATCATGATGTATTAATGTCTTTTTATTTTGCACAAGTTGAGTCAAGGCTTCCATATGGCATCTGGAACCATATTGAATGACATTATTATGGCTCAGGAGCGTATTGTCAGGGGCATAGCGGGTGTTGATAGTAGAAGCTCCTGTAGGGAATATTTTTTACAGTATAAAATTCTCACTGTTTATGGCATATATATTTTTAATGCATTGCAATTAATTTATTAAAATATTTCTGACTTCCACCAAAATAGTAACTTTCATACTTATGATATTCGTAATAAAAATAGTTCAAGTATTCCGGTACACCACCTTACAAATATTAGCAGAACTTATATGGTTTCTGGTATTAAAATTTACAATAGCTTGCCTGAGGATATTAAATATACAAACAATATTCTTAAATTCAGGAAGTATATAAAAATAAATTAATACATTTGTGCCCTTACAGTCTAGATGATGCACGAGGTGGCTTTTGAACTCCTGAATAATGTATTTTATATTTTGACTTATTGTAATTTTAATGTTTTAATGTATTTTATTGACAATGTCTATGCATATTTGCCTCTGACAATAAAGTTTATCTTATCTTATGTATGTATGTATGTATGTATGTATGTATGTATGTATGTATGTATGTATGTATGTAGCCTATGTATGTATGTATGTGTTAATGTGTAAGTATGTATGTATGTATAATAATAGTTTTATTTTCCCTGGCAGAGTTAAGGCCATCAGGCCTTCTCTTCCACTCAACCAGGATCAAATCACATACAAAAAAATACATACCGGTATACAAATATTAACTTAAAAATAATAATAAACATAATTAAGTAAAAAAGAGAGATTGAATACATATACACAATCAGTATTAACTTTAAAATAACAATAATAATAAAAAAAAGAGACAATACATAATCACAAACAGGAAAATACATCTAGTATACAGTATTAACTTAAAAAAAAAGAATTAATACATATGAATATAATCTCACAACTAAAGGAATAGTAGAATTAGTATGATCAGCACAGCACGTGTTACATTGAGACAATAACTACCTAGATGTAAGTGTTAATGGAAAAATAAAGTAATGACTGTGTAAAATAATAATAATAATAATAATAATAATAATAATAATAATAATAGTAATAATAATAATAATAATAATAATAATAATAAATAAAAATTATACCTAAAAACTAATTCTTTGCATTTAAGATATATCTAAACAACCTAATTTTAAACACCTGAGGACTAAGACTACCCCTGATTTCGAGCGGCAGCGAATTCCATGAGCGGGCCATGGCTATTGAGAAAGAACTTGAGAACAGAGATGTCTGATGACGTGGTATTGATAGCAACAGATTGTGCTGTGAACGTGTATTACGATTATGATGTGAAGCTAGGAGAGTAAACCGAGAGGCAAGGTAGTTGGGTGTGTATGTATGTATGTATGTATGTATGTATGTATGTATGTATGTATGTATGTATGTATGTATGTATGTATTTGTGTGTATATGCATGCATTTATGTGTGTATATAGCATTTTCATATACAGAATTATCAGACTTTTCAGCGACTACTTTTTAAAAGCTCTATATTTAAACAAGGTTTCAGAACACAGAGGCGACAATGCATTGCGAACACGCTTGATGTTTCTGGAGAAAATAACATAAAAATGAATTCGTTATCCTAATTTGCGTAATAACGAGTTGTTGTCGACGGGATTCTAAACTTGCTCCTTGCCGCCCGCAAGTGTCGCTTGCAGTGTCTGCTCGGCTCATGTCTCTCAGAGAGACTTACAATGGCAGACTCTATGAAGTTAGAAGCAGTGTCAAGAACAGTTGGCATGGAAATGCGCGACGAGCAGAAAAGGGACTCTGTGCAGCCACTATCACATATCAGGTAAAGGGGTCTTCATATTTCTCTAAACCGCGTTACATTTCAGTGGCTCTCTAAGACGACAACTTTAATACCATCATCATAAGTTGAATTACCTCGCCTGCAGGCCCCACCTCTTTGTTAGAGCATTCAATCTGCGTTTTAAAATGTGTGACAGATGAATGTAGACATGGCAGGAAATTGTTTTATCCATATGCATGAGTCTTTCTGAAGAGAGAACGTTACGTTTTATACATTCTAATAGGATTACGTTTTCATAAAATAACGTGGAGTGCAATAAGAATTAATTCTAAACTTAATAGTTCTATTAACATCATGTAAATTTACCTTCGTAAGAAGGACAAGATGCTGAGAGAAATATGACTCCTATCTATAGATTATAGAGAAAAGATGTACAGGGACATCATTTTATTTTTACTAACATTTTTAATATTAACCTGGCTATACCTTTGGATTAACGCTTGAGAACCGGAAATACAGTTTGCTACCTCCTTCCACGACTGGAGTTCGATGATACTGGCGTAAAATACAAACAAATCACTCTACTAATAATAATAATAATTTATTTATTTAATCTGGCAGAGCTAAGGCCAGTAGGCCTTCTCTTCCGCCCAGCCAGACTCTAATTCTAATTAAATACATTTGCTTACATAGTTATTACATTAATATCTAGATCATAAAACAACATGAAAGTAAATGATGAAAATTGGATAACTAATGTTAGTGTGACAATAATAAACACTGGTAAGAAATAGTTATAATAATAATGATAATAATAATAATAACAATAATAATAATAATAATGGTAATTATAATAGTAATAATAATAATAATAATAATAATAATAATAATAATAATGAGATAATTTATATATTTATCTGTGATATATATAACCATTAAACACTGAGAAACCTGAAACAGCTATTATTGTTGACAATAATTGTTAGAAAAATATCTCGTTAACCTATTCTTAAATTGATTTGATGTCTGACAGTCCCTGACATTACTCGGTAGGGAATTCCAAAGTCGAGGAACAGCCACAGTGAAAGAAGATGAATATGAGAATGTTCGGTGGGAGGTATAGGAGGGAAGAAAAGTAGTTCACCCATTTACGTAAAGTAGGAAATATCGCAATTTTGTGTGTGATTATTTTCATTAGGTTTTGTTTAATCAAAATACAGTACAGTATTAACAATAAGTGTTTTTACTCACGAACTGAGTTATCCATACGAACGTATTCATTATGCAGTGTATATTATACTGTCTACAGCACATTAGCGTACGATATAGAGATGAAGTTAAATTGAAAAATAATCATAATATGAATATTTAAAAACATTTTTGAAAATGGTGGCCGTTCATTTCGATACAGGCTTCAGTTCTTTTGTGCCTATTATCACACTATAGACTATTGCATCTAATTCCAATTACCAGTTTCGTCCTTCATACTTAGTAACTCATGTTCAAATAATTCTGTACCTACTCTATAAAAGAGTACCTTACGTACTGTAAATTCAGTCTTCACTTCTGCCCGACCCGCACAATTAAAATTACTCAGACATGCTATCTACTCTCCGTCCAAGTGGTTATGTCGCAGGATAGTAGAAAGGGGGGAATCACGTGATAGTTAATTACTTAAGGAGGCCCTTTTACTTAAGTTATTTTAAACAGTTGCATAATATTACGTAGAAATCCAATTAATTCCTAACAGAAATTAATGTTTTCAGAAAAGAGCTAAGAAAGCCCAGCCACTAGTCTTTACAGTGGAGCGAGCAGAAGTACGTGGGGGGAAATCGGAATGCGACGTAGGGAAACGGACGACAGTACCTGTGCGAAAATATGATTCAATATTGGAAGTTTTCGTCATTGGAAAACGCGAATATATTTTTGAAACGTACTATAATCTCTAACTCAGTACTGCGGCCTTGGTTCTGTGTGGAGGACAGTGCGAGTGAAGTACATTCAAAAACTCAGGTACAATAAAAGTTGAAATAAAAATAAAATGATGTCCCTGTACAAGATATGATATAATAAGCATCTCATATACACAGAATAATTTCCACAATAATTGACTACTATAAAACTGGTTGGAACGTACAGAATAAACAGTAAGTTTTGTTTAGTCAACTGTCCGAAGACAGGTCTGAACCTCACAAGTGAAACCAACAGGCACCATTTTTTTAGTTGGTTATTTAACGACGCTGTATCAACTACTAGTTTATTTAGCGTCGATGAGATTGGTGATAGGGAGATGGTATTTGGCGAGATGAGGAAGAGGATTCGCCATAGATTACCTGGCATTCACCTTACAGTCGAGGAAAACCTCGGAAAAAACCCAACCAGGTAATCAACCCAAGCGGGAATCGAACGCGCGACCGAGCGCAACTTCAGACCGGCAGGCAAGCACCTTAACCGGTGGCTGGCACCATTTATGAGACAACAAAGCCTAGAGATAAATGGCGTAGGGTGGCTAGTTCCTTTTCCCCTCCACTGCATACGTCGCTGACTAGCTACATATTACATTAATCGGACTTCAGGTATATACAAACAATAAAATTGATGGACTCCCTGTGTTATCAAGTGTGGGTACTTTTTGAAAATATCTTAATGAGATTTATTCAAAAACAAAACAATATATTGGGTGTTCCATTTAAAATAAGAGAGTTGGAGTTACTTCTGGTTAAACAGGAAGTAGAAAAAAGTCGGTAATACCATTATTGAGTTCTTAGCATATGGTTATCCTCACATACCAAGTTTCATGTCACTGAACCGTATGCTTCAAAAGTTATTTAGGTAGTGCATTTATTGTTTTAATATTCGATACATTTTTCTGTTTTGTTGACTTAGCAACGCTGTATTTGTACAGAAGTATCAAGTGTGGGTAATTTTTGAAAAGCGCTTAATGGGCTTTATTAAAAAAAATATATATATATATATATATATATATATACAGTATATATATTGGGTGTTCCATTTAAAATAAGAGAAATGGAGTTACTTCCGGTTAAACCGGAAGTATAAATAACTCGGTAATACCATTATTGAGATCTTACAATATGGTTATTCTCACATACCAAGTTTCATATCACTGAACAGTATGCTTCAAAAGTTATTTAGGTGGTGCGTTTATTATTTTAATATTAGATACTGTACACTTTTGTGTTTTCTTGACTTAGCAAGACAGAATTTGTACAGAAGTATCAAGTGTGGGTAATTTTTGAAAAGCTCTTAATGAGATTTATTAAGAAATAAAAAAATATATTGGGTGTTCCATTTAAAATAAGAGAGTTGGTGTTACTTTTCGGTAATACCATTATTGAGTTCTTAGTATATGGTTATCCTCACATACCAAGTTTCATGTCATTGGACCACATGCTTCAAAAGTTATTTATGTGGTGCGGGACTTTTAACTAACCCTGTATATACACACATATACATACAGATTCAGGTTATAGTGCGACCAGAAGGATTATCGATGGAGAAAATCCATCACCACATCGAGAATCGAACCCGCGACCTTCTGGCTCTGTAGAGTTACGCCTTAACCGCGTCGATAATCACAACTATACTAACTTTTTATTTATAGAAAAAAATTGCCACAGAAAGTACAGCAATTTAATTTTTCACAACTAACTGATGTACCAGCCTTCTGTAAATTCATTCTGTATGACTCTAAATTTCAATTTAGAAGCCATTAACGTGAATTACTGAAATTGGATACGGTGCATATACACCAGAAGTTATTTATAGATTTTTTAAACTAACTTACGTTGTGTTATTACAACGTCCACTTTATGCAGTGGATTAAATGAACTTCCATGCGTGTTTTTTAATTTATACAGGGGCTGGAAATGTTCCAAACAAAGTTAGGCAACTAACTGGACTAGATAAGCATTTCATGTCACATTTAATTTCATATCGCTCACTATTTCTGGAATGTAGCCTACGTCGTAACTGAATTTTAAATGTTTGTTTAAAAACACAAGCTGTTATATATTCATTCAAAGGTTTTAGGCAGGCATAAAGTGAATCTACATGTCGTTACAGACTGTGACATACATTATTTTTCTTGACAGTTTCCCATTCTTTCTAATTTTCTTCCTCTTCATCTTTTTATTTATTATTTCTTCTTTTCATTATTTTATTTCTTTTTATTTTCTCTTATTTCATTTTTCGTCTTTCTTTTTTATAATTAATTTTCTTAATTCCTCGTTTCTTTTTCTTAATTTCATTTCTCATTCATTAATTTGTTCTAATATTGTTTATTTACTTCCTTCAATCTTTATTTCAATTTCCTTCCTTTCTTTTGTCTTTCAGATTTTAATTTTTCAGTTCAACTTTCCTATAGGCCTAATTTTTTGTCTGCTTCTCTATACCTGGTGGTGTGGAAAAGAAGGCCTGATGGCCTTAACTACGCTAAAATAAATAAATAAATAAATAAATAAATAAATAAATAAATAAATAAATAAATAAATAAATAAATAAATAAATAAATAAATAAATGAGGGAATAAATGAATAAATAAATAAGTAAGCACATAAATAAATAAAAATAAATAAATTATTGAATAAATGAGTGTGTAAATAAGTAAATACATAAAAATAAATAAATAAATAAATAAATAAATAAATAAATAAATAAATAAATAAATAAATAAATAAATAAATAAATAAATAAATAAAATTAAGAATTCAAAATGCAATATTTTGGGCAATGAAAATATATTCATGTTCTTTGAGTAACATTTGTAAGATATACCTGTATTTCTATTTGTGTAAAAGGACCACAACTTCTGGAAGAAAAACTAAAATGTATCAAGCAATATAAGTGACCTGCCAAAGGGTAGGTCTCTCACTGCAAACCCAGCATTTTTCAATCTTTCCTATATTCTGCCTTCCTCTTAGTCTCCGCATGTGATCCACATATCTTAATGTTGTCTATAATTTGATATCTTCTTCTGCCCCGAACTCTTCTCCCGTTCACCATTCCTTCCAGTGCATCCTTCAGTAGTCAATTTCTTCTCAGCCAGTGACATAACGAAATCCTTTTTCTCTTTCTGATCAGTTTCAGCATCATTCTTTCTACACCGACTCTTCCCAGTACAGCTTCATTTCTTATTCTGTTCATTTTACAAATTTCATTTTTCTTCATATCCACATTTTCGAATGCTTTTATTCGCTTCTTTTCATTTCATCGTAATGTCCATGTTTCTGCCCCATACCATGCCACACTCGACACAAAATACTTAACTAGTCTCGTCCTTAATTCTTCTTCCAGAGTTCCGCAGAAGTTGCTCCTTTTTCTATTAAAACTTCCTTTCCCATTGCTATCCTCCTTTTAACTTCCTGGCAACAATTCATGTTACTGCTTATACTGCGTGTTCAGTTCAAAGTATGTCATGGCTCGCTGTATATCGTCATGTGGCTAGTCAGTAAGCCTAGAGAATTCAATCTTCCTACACTCCCGCAGAGGCGTATTACCTAAATGCGAGAGAAGTTGCCTAGCAAGTACGGCGTTCATTCTGAAGTACGCAGAGTCCGTAGATACCCACGGACTCTGGAAGTACGTACCGGTACGTGCGGTAACGCCGGTAGTGACAGGAATGTGAACTGTTTGGAAACATGTATTGAGGTGAGTTTTTTTCTTACTGTCGGGATATGGCGAGAGGGTTAATACGATTACTTACGTATTTGTTGACATTAACTTCGACGGTCAACATGGACACGGAGCATTTGATTTGTGTTGTGGAATGTTGCGGTATGCAAACAAATAACAAATACCCTGCGTACGACTTGCCCGCGCAAAACACAGTTCGAAAGAGGTTATGGTAGCACACAGACTTTACAGACCGCCATCTGTCGCTACGACGTTCAAGTTATACCGTACACGTTCTCAAGTTCAGATTGAACGCCTTGATTAATAGGCAACTTCTCTGACATAAAGCTGAAACTCGCTTCAAATCGCTGACTCACAACAGTGACGTCATGACACATTTTGAAATGAACACCCAGTAGTACATCCCAAGTATTTGAAGCTGTTCACTTGCTCTACTGCTTCATTTAGAATTCGCAAGTTTACTTTCCCTATTTTTCTTCCGACAGCCATGGTCTTCGTCTTGTTTGCATTTATCTTCAAGACTGAGATGTACTGTAAGCAGTAACATGAACTGCAACCAGGAAGTCCTCAATCTACCGTTATTCAGTCTGACTCTACGAACGTGGCTCATAGATGGTAGTGCGGAGAAGGGCAGACCATTTAGTTCGTCCGAAACCCTACAGAGTACATCACAGGCGGTGGTTCTTCATTACACTCGTAATGAATGTATGCTGCTGCTACTGATGATGATGATGATGGCGATGATGAGCAATTGTTGGCATGTCACCAGCGAATAGGGATTATAAGGAATGGACACTGAGCGAATTTTCCTGTGTTTTATTTCTCTGTGCGCCGGCATTTAGTTCCACTTTCAAGCGCTAGAGGTTAGTGTAATCGAGCACACACTAAGATAATAATTGAGAATAGAGTTGAGACACAGGATCCAAACATCGTCTCCTATCTTATTGCATAATCCAATAACGCTTTGCTTCAAATGAATTAAAGTTAACAGCTTTTCCTTATTTCTGAGTCACCAACTAGTTGTAATAATATATTTTTTAATATTTTATATATAATAAATTATATTATAAAATAATATAATACACTATAAAATTATGTATCAAATTCGTTTAATATTTTTATGCAATATAATATAGATATATGGTTTTACTTCTCATAGGAGTTTTGTTTTTCCATTTTCAGCGCTATCAAATCATTACATATTTTAAATTGTTGTTGGGGTCAACGTCTCAACTCTCATTATAAAGGAACTCTAGAGTCTAGACATTGCAGTTAATGACGGATTTATTATTTCATCGGTCCAATTTATTTTATTTGAGTACATAATGTACCTAGATGTATTAATAATTTTATGTGTTATATTTCCGCTGTGTCATCTCCTAGCTGGTGTGATGTCAGCGCCAACTCTAGGGAGAAAGCAGAATCTCACGCTCAAACTGGTTTGAAGGTCATTGAAATCAGTCCTGCTACATCAAAGGTACCGATGCGAAGTGTCCACACTGTATAATTATCTATACTCTGATGGCACAGGGAAACCGGAATATCCGGAGGACCTGTGTTACCTGGACCACAGATTTGCCCAACAAAACTATAAATTCAGTGTGAATCAACCGTGAATTGAATCGCTTATTTCAGAAACCAGTCAAACGCCAAAACAAGAAAAAATGAGTCAAAGGCGGCGTAATATTCTATGAGGGTATACGTACATTTTAGTGCTGAAAACAGTCAAATATCGTCCTCCTGTAATGGCCAGGCATTACGTTGAATTTCGTGTTTAGGTCAGAAACCAGTCAAGCGACAGCAATTGAAAATGTGTTTTGTGGTTAGCGTAGTGGTCTTTTTAATAATAACAATACACCTATATCGTTGTGAAATGTCTGGAAGTTCAGTAGACGAACCTGTACCTAAAAGGAAACGAGGAGTGGTAAACGAAAACACTTATAAACGTAATACTATTCGCAATGCAAGGATAAAAGCAGAAAGCTATGTTTCTTATTCTGGCAGGGAAGTACCTCAGAAGACCAAGCCCGACATTCTCACTTGAAAGTGTAATGCGAAATGTGATTTAAACATTAATAACATAAACATGAGTGATAAATGAAACATGAAGTTATTTTCATTTTCTTGAAAATAAAAACTCTCCTAACCTATAAGATAAAACATTGTAATAAATATAAATAGATCATTTTCTTAATTAATAACAGTGTATATCTCCAATAAATGATTCCTTAGCATCGCCACAGATACGCTTGATTGTACTTGTCACTAGAAAGTTATTGAAATTTATATTTTCCCCGCCATTCATAAAATATTTTGATATGATACTTCCTGCACAAAAGGACAGATCTATAACTGAAACTCGATTAATATATTTCAGTATTATTTGTATTTATCCTGGTAATAATGAACAGTTTGACTCGTAGACATTTTGTTTTCACAGCATTAACTTCCCATGATTGTACGAGAAGATTCGAAGAGAACGGCAGTAACGTAGACATTCAGCTCCCCCCTACTACCATTAATGCACAACACAAAAATGTTAAATGTTATGTTTTATTTAACGACGCTCGCAACTGCAGAGGTTATATCAGCGTCGCCGGATGTGCCGGAATTTTGTCCCGCAGGAGTTCTTTTACATGCCAGTAAATCTACTGACATCAGCCTGTCGCATTTAAGCACACTTAAATGCCATCGACCTGGCCCGGGATCGAACCCGCAACCTTGGGCATAGAAGGCCAGCGCTATACCAACTCGCCAACCAGGTCGACTGCACAACACAATGTCAATACGGCGGTTGCTGTCGTCTGCGATACAATGAACTTTTGTGTTGATATTCGAGTTTGGCATTTTTTCCGGTTATTATATGCTTATTTAAGTTGTGTTAACTCTCGCTAGTGGTTTTATATTTTATTTTATCCGTCTTAGTATTTATTTTATTATTGTAAATATTTTTGTTTTATCACTATTATTATTATTATTATTATTATTATTATTATTATTAATGAATTATTTTGTATTACAATCTTTGTATCATTTCTGTCACGATTATTCTATTATTATTATTATTATTATTATTAATGAATTATTTTGTATTACAATCTTTGTATCATCTCTGTCACGACTATTCTATTACTATTATTATTATTATTATTATTATTATTATTGTTATTATTATTATTGTTACTATTATTTTATATCATCAGCATTATTATTTGAACCCTGTAAAATTTATGTAGACTACTGGACTGTACCCGAGCACGAGCATATGCTCATTTCGGGTATCTATCCAAATGTAAATTGTAAATAAATTTGAATTTGAATTTGAATTTGAACTTATATTCAGACTTTGGTTGAGGTTACTGAAGTTAAGCGTATACGTAAAAACAAGATTATTAATTAAAAATGTTAATGAAAGCACTTTTAAAAGATCTCATTCTTACAATTACGAGGCGCATCCAGAAAGTAAGTTTCCCTATTTTTTTAAAAAAGAACACACACTTTCAGGAAAATATTTATTGGCAACAGGTACAGCAATGTTTCAGCTATTTTTCAACATAGCCACCATCAGAACTGAGACACTTGTCGTATCGTGGGATCAACTTTTGTATCCCTCTATCGTAGAACTCTGCCGCCTGTGAATGGAACCAGCGTGTGACAGACGTCTTCAGCTCTTCGTCGTTGCCAAAACGCTCACCGTAGGACAGGAATTTCTTGAGGTTCAAGAAAACGTGAAAATCGCTGGGAGTAAGATCAGGACTGTAGGGTGGATGATCAAACAACTCCCAGCCAAATTCCGTCAAAACAGCTGCTGTGCGCCGAGCCGTATGTGGACGAGCATTGTCATGGAGGAGCACAACACCTGCAGTAAGCATTCCACGCCTCTTGTTTTGAATGGCATGTCGCAATTTTCGCAGTGTTTCACAGTAACGGTCAGCGTTCACTGTTTCACCTCTTGGAAGGAAGTCAATGAGCAGAATGCCCTTCCTGTCCCAGAACACCGTGCACATCACTTTCCGTACCGACAGCGTCTGTCTGAATTTCGTCCTGACCGGAGATCCAATGCATTGACTGCTGCTTGGTTTCCGGGGTGAAGTGCGAAACCCAAGTCTCATCGCCCGTGACGATCTTCTCGAGGAACTCGTCGCCGTCATCGTAATACCATTGCAGAAATGTCAGTGCTGCTCCTAAACGTTGCATTTTGTGTTGTGCATTAAAGAACTTTATAACCGACCGAACCTCGGAGGCGGCGGGAGAAGGAATAAGAGCTTCCATTTCGGACCACTGCTGCCACGCTACTGGCACCAGGCGGGACCTGTCCGGCTGGCATATAATTGATACGTCATAGATCTGTTACGCATGCGCAATTGACACGGCTAATTACGTTTACTTTCAAGGGGAAAAAATCGGGAAACTTACTTTCTGGATGCGCCTCGTATAATTTAAGGACTGGTGGTGTACTAAAACACATTTGCAAGAATGTGTTTATAAAAATCCATGGCATTTCACATAACAGATTAGGGAGAATTTGTCAGTTACTGCTTGAAAATACTACCCCTAAAGAGATTACACATTTCCTTAAAAAAATATGAGTTTTATAATAAAATTATAAACATTTCGAGAATTATGTCATAAAAATACGTTTGTACCACTCGTTTATTGCAGAAACCAGTAAGTGAAAAACTTTTTAGTATTTTTTACAGCTAAGTTAAAACGCACAAAATAATTTTTCTTAGATAAAAAGTATTGAAATATGTACTACTTTTAGCAAAAAAAAAAAAAATATATATATATATATATATATATATATATATATATTAACACCACTACCAAACCATTTAGTCTGATGCTAGACAGTTTTTTTTATTTTCTCACAACTAACTTGGCGCTTGACTCGTTTCTGAAATAAGCGGTTCAATTGAATTCAGACCCGTTG